>NC_069502.1:903606878-903906878 GCF_027579735.1 Bombina bombina | reverse complement strand
CGCTCCGGATGGATGAAGATTGAAGACGCCGCCTGGATGAAGACTTCTACCGGATGGAGGACCTCTTCTTTGCCGTTGGATGAAGACTTCTACCGGATCAAGGACATCCTCTGCGTACCTTGGATGAAGAATTCGGCTCGGCTCGGCTCGGTGAAGACGACTCAAGGTAGGGAGATCTTCAGGGGGTTAGCGATAGGTTTTTTAAGGGGGGTTTGGGTGGGTTAGAGTAGGGGTATGTGGGTGGTGGGTTGTAATGTTGGGGGGTTGTATTTTTATTTTCAGGTAAAAGAGCTGATTACTTTGGGGCAATACCCCGCAAAAAGCCATTTTAAGGGCTGGTAAAAGAGCTGATTACTTTGGTAGTTTAGAATAGGGTAGGGATTTTTTATTTTATTAGGGGGCTTAGATTAGGTGTAATTAGTTTAAACTTCTTGTAATTCTTTTTTATTTTTTGTAATTTAGTGTTTGGTTTTTTTTGTATTATAGAATAGTTTATTTTATTGTATTTTATTTTAGGTAATTGTAGGTAATTTATTTAATTAATTTATTTATAGTGTAGTGTTAGGTGTATTTGTAACTTAGGTTAGGATTTATTTTACAGGTAATTTTGTAATTATTTTAACTAGGTAGCTATTAAATAGTTATTAACTATTTAATAGCTATTGTACCTAGTTAAAATAAATACAAAGTTGCCTGTAAAATAAATATAAATCCTAAAATAGCTACAATGTAATTATTAGTTATATTGTAGCTATATTAGGGTTTATTTTATAGGTAAGCATTTACTTTTAAATAGGATTAATTTAGTTATTTTTAGGAATATTATTTTGTTTCATTTAAATTATATTTATGTTAGGGGGTGTTAGGGTTAGACTTAGGTTTAGGGGTTAATAAATTTATTATAGTAGCGGCGACGTTGCGGGCGGGAGATTAGGGGTTAATAATTGTAGGTAGGTGCCGGCGATGTTAGGGAGGGCAGATTAGGGGTTAATACTATTTATTCTAGTGTTTGTGAGGCGGGAGTGCGACGGTTTAGGGGTTAATACATTTATTATAGTGGTGGCGAGGTCCGGTCGGCAGATTAGGGGTTAATAAGTGTAGGTAAGGTTGCTGCGACGTTGGGGGGCAGATTAGGGGTTAATAAATATAATATAGGGGTCGGCGGTGTTAGGGGCAGCAGATTAGGGGTTCATAGGGATAATGTAGGTTGCGGCGGTGTCCGGAGCGGCAGATTAGGGGTTAATAATATAATGCAGGTGTCAGCGATAGTGGGGGTGGCAGATTAGGGGTTAATAAGTGTAAGTTTAGGGGTGTTTAGACTCGGGGTACATGTTAGGGTGTTAGGTGCAGACTTAGAGAGTGTTTCCACATAGGAAACAATGGGGCTGCATTAGGAGCTGAACGCTGCTTTTTTGCAGGTGTTAGGTTTTTTTACAGCCCAAAATGCCCCATTGTTTCCTATGGGGATATCGTGCACGAGCACGTTTTTCCAGCTTACCACTACCGTAAGCAATGCTGGTATTGAGAGTTGAAGTGGAGCTACATAAGGCTCAACTCTCCCTTTTTGGATCCTAACGCAGCCCCTCAGACAACTCTAAATACCAGCGTTGTTGTAAGGGTGCGTAGGGAAAAAAGCAGTGTCAGCTACGTGGGTCTTTACCGACAAAACTCTAAATCTAGCCATTAGGGAGTCTATAATCTCCCTCCGTTGTTAGAGTTTCATCAGACAGTATTTAGGCAGGACCTAAATCATACTGTCCCTTTGTTACTCGGAATAGGCTATTAGGGGGCATAGACTTTTTGAGTGACTCATGCTCTTACAGGGGTAGGGGATAGAGGAATGAACAGGATCCACCAACGTGAGGTCCTGTTCATACCCACCCCAGCAGACCAGGATAAGGATAAACCGCACACCAAAAGGTGTGCCGTCATCTCATCTCCCCACCGTAACCACCCTTTCGGAGACGAGCCACCCCAGGGGTGTATCTAGTGCCATCACCTAAATGATTGCCTTAAAATCCGGTACCGAATTGAGTCCTCGGGGGTGTATAGTTCCCAAACGGAAGATCCACTCTGCCTCTCATCTGAGGAGCATCTTATCACGGTCCCCTCCTCTCTCCGGTTTAGGGATATGATCAATTAGTATGATTTTGATGGATGCTAAAGGATGCGATTTCATCAGACAGTGCCGTGCCACCATTTGAACGGAACGGAATGTCCAGTTTCAAGGACTTGTCTGATAGCCAGGCGGTAAAGAATGGCTAATTACCGCCATCACCAGCTGTTTAGTGTCATCTTTCACCAAACCGGAAGTGATATCACATGCGTTCCAAACACATATCATTGCTAACAAAGGCGGAAATCTAGAGAAACCACACACCACTAAATAACACTATTGTTTTGATAGTTAGAATATACACTGTTTGCTGTAAAATCTATCTCAAACTGGATTTTTCCAGAAAACCAGAAGTAATGTCACTTCCGGTACGTATACATGCGTTCCAACTATGACTAGAAATCACTCTATAATGATGTATAACACTACACAGAAGGGAATATATATATATATATAAAAAACACTAGATAAGAGGATACTAGGTTGATATACATATATAAACTCAAGGAGAAAAATATTAGAATATAAGCATTGCACTGTGCACATTTATGTTGCTCTATTGATGTGATTGATGTTTATTGTATATTGGGTATTCTACCTATTTAGAGCCTTAACTTATAAGGACATAATTAAACTCTGATGTTTTCTACATTTAAAAGAGTGCTGTATTCCCTATCTATATTTAAGGAGCATTTATCATGATGTATCCTGTTTCTTTTCTTGTAATCTTGTGTTACATATATATATACATATATATATATATATATATATATATATATTTATATATAAATACATACATACATACATACATATACACACACACACACAGAAATCCAGAAATAATTTAACACTGACACAAGTTTTGTTATTTCGGCTGTTTACCAAAATAAATTCAAGTTACAGTTAAATAATGAATATGGGCTTAAAGTGCAGTCTCTTTAATATGTAGCCCCCTCTTTTTCAAGGCACCAAAAGTAATTGGACAATTGACTCAAAAGCTGTTTCATGGACAGGTGTGGGCTATTCCTTCATTATTTCATCATCAATTAAGCAGGTAAAAGGTCTAGAGTTGATTCCAATTGTGGCATTCACATTTGGAAGCTGTTGCTGTAAACCTACTACATGCGTTCAAAGGAGCTCTCAATGCAAGTGAAACAGGCCATCCTAAGGCGGTAAAAAAAAAAAAAAAGAAATCCATCAGGAAAATAGCAGGAACATTAGGAGTGGCCAAATCAATAGTTTGTTACATTCTGAAAAAAAAGAACATACTGGTGAGCTCTGCAACACAAAAAGGGCTGGACATTCTCAGAAGACAATAGTGGTGGATGATCATAGGATCCTTTCTATGGTAAAGAAAAACTACTTTATAACATCCAGCCAAGTGAAGAACATTCTCCAGAAGGTAGCCATATCATTATCCAAGTCTACCATAAAGAGAAGACCTCACAAGAGCAAATACAGAGGGTTTACCACAAGGTGCAAAAACCATTCATAAGCCTCAAGAATAGAAAGGCCAGATTAGACTTTGCCAAAAAATATATAAAAAAGTCAACCCAGTTCTTGAACAGAATTCTTTGGACAGATGAAACTAAGATCAACCTGTACCAGAATGATGGGAATAAAAAGTATGGAGAAGGCTTGGAATGGCTCATAATATGAAGCATATCACATCATCTGTAAAACACGGTGGAGGCAGTGTGATGGCATTGGCATGCATGGCTTCCAATGGCACTGGGTCACTAGTGTTTATTGATGATGTGAGAGAAGACAGAAGCAGCCGGATGAATTTTGAAGTCTATAGGAATATATTGTCTGCTCAGATTCAGCCAAATTCAGCTAAGTTGATTGGACGGCGCTTCCATTTACAGATAGACAATGACACAAAACATACTTAGGCCTAGATTTGGAGTTTGGCGGTAAAAGGGCTGTTAACGCTCCGCGGGCTTTTTTCTGGCCGCACCATAAAATTAACTCTGGTATCGAGAGTTCAAACAAATGCTGCGTTAGGCTCCAAAAAAGGAGCGTAGAGCATTTGTACCGCAAATGCAACTCTCGATACCAGAGTTGCTTACGGACGCGGCCAGCCTCAAAAACGTGCTCGTGCACGATTCTCCCATAGGAAACAATGGGACTGTTTGAGCTGAAAAAAAACCTAACACCTGCAAAAAAGCAGCGTTCAGCTCCTAACGCAGCCCCATTGTTTTCTATGGGGAAACACTTCCTACGTCTGCACCTAACACTCTAACATGTACCCCGAGTCTAAACACCCTAACCTTACACTTATTAACCCCTAATCTGCCGCCCCCGCTATCGCTGACCCCTGCATTTTTTTTTTAAACCCTAATCTGCCGCTCCGTAAACCGCCGCAACCTACGTTATCCCTATGTACCCCTAATCTGCTGCCCCTAACACCGCCGACCCCTATATTATATTTATTACCCCTAATCTGCCCCCCACAACGTCGCCGACACCTGCCTACACTTATTAACCCCTAATCTGCCGAGCGGACCTGAGCGCTACTATAATAAAGTTATTAACCCCTAATCCGCCTCACTAACCCTATCATAAATAGTATTAACCCCTAATCTGTCCTCCCTAACATCGCCGACACCTAACTTCAATTATTAACCCCTAATCTGCCGAGCGGAGCTCACCGCTATTCTAATAAATGTATTAACCCCTAAAGCTAAGTCTAACCCTAACACTAACACCCCCCTAACTTAAATATAATTTACATCTAACGAAATAAATTAACTCTTATTAAATAAATGATTCCTATTTAAAGCTAAATACTTACCTGTAAAATAAATCCTAATATAGCTACAATATAAATTATAATTATATTATAGCTATTTTAGGATTAATATTTATTTTACAGGCAACTTTGTAATTATTTTAACCAGGTACAATAGCTATTAAATAGTTAAGAACTATTTAATAGTTACCTAGTTAAAATAATAACAAATTTACCTGTAAAATAAATCCTAACCTAAGATATAATTAAACCTAACACTACCCTATCAATAAAATAATTAAATAAACTACCTACAATTACCTACAATTAACCTAACACTACACTATCAATAAATTAATTAAACACAATTCCTACAAATAAATACAATTAAATAAACTAGCTAAAGTACAAAAAATAAAAAAGAACTAAGTTACAAAAAATAAAAAAATATTTACAAACATAAGAAAAATATTACAACAATTTTAAACTAATTACACCTACTCTAAGCCCCCTAATAAAATAACAAAGACCCCCAAAATAAAAAATTCCCTACCCTATTCTAAATTAAAAAAGTTACAAGCTCTTTTACCTTACCAGCCCTGAACAGGGCCCTTTGCGGGGCATGCCCCAAGAATTTCAGCTCTTTTGCCTGTAAAAGAATAAATACAATACCCCCCCCCAACATTACAACCCACCACCCACATACCCCTAATCTAACCCAACCCCCCTTAAATAAACCTAACACTAAGCCCCTGAAGATCTTCCTACCTTGTCTTCACCATCCAGGTTCACCGATCCGTCCTGAAGAGCTCCTCCGATGTCCTGATCCAAGCCCAAGCGGGGGGCTGAAGAGGTCCATGATCCGGTCAAAGTCTTCATCCAAGCGGGGCAGAAGAGGATCTTCCATCCGATTGAAGTCATCATCCAGGCGGCATCTTCTATGGTCTTCCATCCGGAGCGAAGCGGCAGGATCCTGAAGACCACCAGCGCGGAACATCCATCCGGACCGACGACTGAACGACGAATGACTGTTCCTTTAAGGGACGTCATCCAAGATGGCATCCCTCGAATTCCGATTGGCTGATAGGATTCTATCAGCCAATCGGAATTAAGGTAGGAATTTTCTGATTGGCTGATGGAATCAGCCAATCAGAATCTAGTTCAATCCGATTGGCTGATCCAATCAGCCAATCAGATTGAGCTCGCATTCTATTGGCTGTTCCGATCAGCCAATAGAATGCGAGCTCAATCTGATTGGCTGATTGGATCAGCCAATCGGATTGAACTTGATTCTGATTGGCTGATTCCATCAGCCAATCAGAAAATTCCTACCTTAATTCCGATTGGCTGATAGAATCCTATCAGCCAATCGGAATTCGAGGGACGCCATCTTGGATGACGTCCCTTAAAGGAACAGTCATTCGTCGTTCAGTCGTCGGTCCGGATGGATGTTCCGCGCTGGAGGTTCCGCGCTGGAGGTCTTCAGGATCCTGCCGCTTCGCTCCGGATGGAAGACCATAGAAGATGCCGCCTGGATGATGACTTCAATCGGATGGAAGATCCTCTTCTGCCCCGCTTGGATGAAGACTTTGACCGGATCATGGACCTCTTCAGCCCCCCGCTTGGGCTTGGATCAGGACATCGGAGGAGCTCTTCAGGACGGATCGGTGAACCTGGATGGTGAAGACAAGGTAGGAAGATCTTCAGGGGCTTAGTGTTAGGTTTATTTAAGGGGGGTTTGGGTTAGATTAGGGGTATGTGGGTGGTGGGTTGTAATGTTGGGGGGGGGTATTGTATTTATTCTTTTACAGGCAAAAGAGCTGAAATTCTTGGGGCATGCCCCGCAAAGGGCCCTGTTCAGGGCTGGTAAGGTAAAAGAGCTTGTAACTTTTTTAATTTAGAATAGGGTAGGGAATTTTTTATTTTGGGGGTCTTTGTTATTTTATTAGGGGGCTTAGAGTAGGTGTAATTAGTTTAAAATTGTTGTAATATTTTTCTTATGTTTGTAAATATTTTTTTATTTTTTGTAACTTAGTTCTTTTTTATTTTTTGTACTTTAGCTAGTTTATTTAATTGTATTTATTTGTAGGAATTGTGTTTAATTAATTTATTGATAGTGTAGTGTTAGGTTAATTGTAGGTAATTGTAGGTAGTTTATTTAATTATTTTATTGATAGGGTAGTGTTAGGTTTAATTATATCTTAGGTTAGGATTTATTTTACAGGTAAATTTGTTATTATTTTAACTAGGTAACTATTAAATAGTTCTTAACTATTTAATAGCTATTGTACCTGGTTAAAATAATTACAAAGTTGCCTGTAAAATAAATATTAATCCTAAAATAGCTACAATGTAATTATAATTTATATTGTAGCTATATTAGGATTTATTTTACAGGTAAGTATTTAGCTTTAAATAGGAATCATTTATTTAATAAGAGTTAATTTATTTCGTTAGATGTAAATTATATTTAAGTTAGGGGGGTGTTAGTGTTAGGGTTAGACTTAGCTTTAGGGGTTAATACATTTATTAGAATAGCGGTGAGCTCCGCTCGGCAGATTAGGGGTTAATAATTGAAGGTAGGTGTCGGCGATGTTAGGGAGGGCAGATTAGGGGTTAATACTATTTATGATAGGGTTAGTGAGGCGGATTAGGGGTTAATAACTTTATTATAGTAGCGCTCAGGTCCGCTCGGCAGATTAGGGGTTAATAAGTGTAGGCAGTTGTCGGCGACGTTGAGGGGGGCAGATTAGGGGTTAATAAATATAATATAGGGGTCGGCGGTGTTAGGGGTAGCAGATTAGGGGTACATAGGGATAACGTAGGTGGCGGCGCTTTGCGGTCGGAAGATTAGGGGTTAATTATTTTAAGTAGCTGGCGGCGACGTTGTGGGGGGCAGGTTAGGGGTTAATAAATGTAATACAGGGGTCGGCGGGGTTAGGGGCAGCAGATTAGGGGTACATAAGTATAACGTAGGTGGCGGTCGGCAGATTAGGGGTTAAAAATTTTAATCGAGTGGCGGCGATGTGGGGGGAGCTCGGTTTAGGGGTACATAGGTAGTTTATGGGTGTTAGTGTACTTTAGGGTACAGTAGTTAAGAGCTTTATGAACCGGCGTTAGCCAGAAAGCTCTTAACTCCTGCTATTTTCAGGCGGCTGGAGTTTTGTCGTTAGAGCTCTAACGCTCACTTCAGAAACGACTCTAAATACCGGCGTTAGAAAGATCCCATTGAAAAGATAGGATACGCAAATGGCGTAGGGGGATCTGCGGTATGGAAAAGTCGCGGCTGAAAAGTGAGCGTTAGACCCTTTAATCAATGACTCCAAATACCAGCGGGCGGCCAAAACCAGCGTTAGGAGCCTCTAACGCTGGTTTTGACGGCTACCGCCGAACTCCAAATCTAGGCCTTAGAAAGCAATCCAGGAGGTTTTTAAGGCATATAAGTGGAATATTCTGCAATGCCTGAGTCAATCACCTGATCTCAACCTGACCAAGCATGCATTTTAATTGCTGAAAACAAAACTTAAGGCAGAAAGACCCACAAACAAACAACTGAAGACAATTGCAGTAAAGGCCTGGCAAAGCATCACAAACAAAGGAAACCAAGCGTTTGTGTTAATTTGTGCAATTACATTTGAGCCCTTGAAATAAGGGGACTGTGTATGAAAATGTTTGCAATTCATAAACGTTTCATACAACATTTTTGTTCAACCCCTTAAATTAAAGGGATATTCCAGCCAAAATTGGAAACCACATGGGTGCATTTCGGTATTGAAAATAAGCATTTTTGTAATATACATGTATTAGCAAAAATGCTTCCAATAAAAGCTAAAGCTTTTTCAAAGGTGTATTTAAGTATGCACCGTGCACCAGCATTTTAAACAAAGCACTTGCTCAGAGGGCCTTAGGTGCTTTTACCATCTGGTAATGACTCAATTTGTTAATTGCTGACATGATACAAGCCCCACTGATGCTCTGAGTAGCTGCAGTTTTTAAAATGTGAGTGCAGTGACAATATCTAGCTATGCTTCACATGCACATGCAGTGAAAAATGTTTACACTAAACCTGTGATACCTTTTACTTGAAGCATTTTTGCCAATACATTTATATTGCAAATTTGCTTCTTTTCAAAGATGTTATTCATCTATGTGCATTTACATTTTGACCGGAATGTCCCTTTAAAGAAGAAAGTCTGCACTTCAATTGCATCTCAGTTGTTTCATTTCAAATCCATTGTGGTGGCGTACAGAGCCAGAATTATGAAAATTGTGTTAGTGTCCAATTATTTACGGACCTAACTGTATATGTATATATCAGATTCTAGGGTTTAAGGGAAAGGTATAACTTCCATTGCGATTCTATTTTAAATAACCTTTCTTTAAAATTCCCTATTTGTTTCACTTCCACTGTTTTATTTAAATATCAAATATCTAATCTGAAAGGTGGAGAAGTAAATCTACTTTAGAGCTCTCGTTCATCCCAAATTTTGTGGGATTACCACTTAATGGGAACTGTGTCTGATGCCTCTACTGCAGATACCCAGGACAATATAAAAGTTTCAGTTTACCACTAACTAGCCATTCCCACAATCCATGCACCCATCCAGCTCTGCCTATTCCCTGCCCTAATGCCACCCCTAATGCGATGCAACTATGCCTCTAGTGTGTTATGACTGCCCCTGGAACTTCCTGACTAAGCTACCAGTCTATCTATCTCAGATCTCATATATATCGAATCATGTCTGCTCAACATCGCTAAAAGCAGATATTTCTTTCATGTAATTAGCAAGAGTCCATGAGCTAGTGACGTATGGGATATACATTCCTACCAGGAGGGGCAAAGTTTCCCAAACCTCAAAATGCCTACAAATACACCCCTCACCACACCCACAAATCAGTTTTACAAACTTTGCCTCCTATGGAGGTGGTGAAGTAAGTTTGTGCTAGATTCTACGTTGATATGCGCTCCGCAGCAGGTTGGAGCCCGGTTTTCCTCTCAGCGTGCAGTGAATGTCAGAGGGATGTGAGGAGAGTATTGCCTATTTGAATTCAATGATCTCCTTCTACGGGGTCTATTTCATAGGTTCTCTGTTATCGGTCGTAGAGATTCATCTCTTACCTCCCTTTTCAGATCGACGATATACTCTTATATATATACCATTACCTCTGCTGATTTTCGTTTCAGTACTGGTTTGGCTTTCTACAACATGTAGATGAGTGTCCTGGGGTAAGTAAGTCTTATTTTCTGTGACACTCTAAGCTATGGTTGGGCACTTTTTTATAAAGTTCTAAATATATGTATTCAAACATTTATTTGCAATGACTCAGGATATTCAACATTCCTTATTTTCAGACAGTCAGTTTCATATTTGGGATAATGCATTTGAATAAAACAATTTTTTCTTACCTTAAAATTTGACTTTTCCCTGTGGGCTGTTAGGCTCGCTGGGGCTGAAAATGCTTCATTTTATTGCGTCATTCTTGGAGCGGACTTTTTTTTGCGCAAAATTTTTTTTCTGTTTCCGGCATCATACGTGTCGCCGGAAGTTGTGTCATTTTTGACGTTCTTTTGCGCCCAAAATGGCGTTCCGGATGTGGCGTCATTTTTGGCGCCAAATAATGTGGGCGTCTTATTTGGCGCTAAAAAAATATGGGCGTCACTTTTGTCTCCACATTATTTAAGTCTCATTTTTTATTGCTTCTGGTTGCTAGAAGCTTGTTCACTGGCATTTTTTCCCATTCCTGAAACTGTCATTTAAGGAATTTGATCAATTTTGCTTTATATGTTGTTTTTTCTATTACATATTGCAAGATGTCCCATGTTGAAGCTGAGTCAGAAGATACTTCTGGAAAATCGCTGCCTGGTGCTGGAGCTACCAAAGCTAAGTGTATCTGCTGTAAACTTTTGGTAGCTGTTCCTCCAGCTGTTGTTTGTATTGAATGTCATGACAAACTTGTTTATGCAGATAATATTTCCTTTAGTAAAGTTACATTACCTGTTGCTGTTCCATCAACATCTAATACTCAGAGTGTTCCTGATAACATAAGAGATTTTGTTTCTAAATCCATTAAGAAGGCTATGTCTGTTATTCCTCCTTCTAGTAAACGTAAAAAGTCTTTTAAAACTTCTCATTTTTCAGATGAATTTTTAAATGAACATCATCATTCTGATTCTGATAATGGCTCTTCTGGTTCAGAGGATTCTGTCTCAGAGGTTGATGCTGATAAATCTTCATATTTATTTAAAATGGAATTTATTCGTTCTTTACTTAAAGAAGTCCTAATTGCATTAGAAATTGAGGATTCTGGTCCTCTTGATACTAAATCTAAACGTTTAGATAAGGTTTTTAAATCTCCTGTAGTTATTCCAGAAGTTTTTCCTGTTCCTGGTGCTATTTCTGAAGTAATTTCCAGAGAATGGAATAATTTGGGTAATTCATTTACTCCTTCTAAACGTATTAAGCAATTATATCCTGTGCCATCTGACAGATTAGAGTTTTGGGACAAAATCCCTAAAGTTGATGGGGCTATCTCTACTCTTGCTAAGCGTACTACCATTCCTACGGCAGATGGTACTTCCTTTAAGGATCCTTTAGATAGGAAAATTGAATCCTTTCTAAGAAAAGCTTACTTGTGTTCAGGTAATCTTCTTAGACCTGCTATATCTTTGGCGGATGTTGCTGCAGCTTCAACTTTTTGGTTGGAATCTTTAGCGCAACAAGTAACAGATCATAATTCTCATAGCATTATTATTCTTCTTCAACATGCTAATAATTTTATTTGTGATGCCATCTTTGATATCATTAGAGTTGATGTCAGGTATATGTCTCTAGCTATTTTAGCTAGAAGAGCTTTATGGCTTAAAACTTGGAATGCTGATATGTCTTCTAAGTCTACTCTGCTTTCCCTTTCTTTCCAGGGTAATAAATTATTTGGTTCTCAGTTGGATTCTATTATCTCAACTGTTACTGGAGGGAAAGGAACTTTTTAACCACAGGATAAAAAATCTAAAGGTAAATTTAGGTCTAATAATCGTTTTCGTTCCTTTCGTCACAACAAGGAACAAAAGCCTAATCCTTCATCCTCAGGAGCGGTATCAGTTTGGAAACCATCTCCAGTCTGGAATAAATCCAAACCTTTTAGAAAATCAAAGCCAGCTCCTAAGTCCACATGAAGGTGCGGCCCTCATTCCAGCTCAGCTGGTAGGGGGCAGATTACGTTTTTTCAAAGGAATTTGGATCAATTCCGTTCACAATATTCAGAATATTGTTTCAGAAGGGTACAGAATTGGCTTCAAGATAAGGCCTCCTGCAAAGAGATTTTTTCTTTCCCGTGTCCCAGTAAATCTAGCGAAGGCTCAAGCATTTCTGAAATGTGTTTCAGATCTAGAGTTGGCTGGAGTAATTATGCCAGTTCCAGTTCTGGAACAGGGGCTGGGGTTTTATTCAAATCTCTTCATTGTACCAAAGAAGGAGAATTCCTTCAGACCAGTTCTGGATCTAAAAATATTGAATCGTTATGTAAGGATACCAACATTCAAAATGGTAACTGTAAGGACTATCCTGCCTTTTGTTCAGCAAGGGCATTATATGTCTACAATAGATTTACAGGATGCATATCTGCATATTCCGATTCATCCAGATCACTATCAGTTTCTGAGATTCTCTTTCCTAGACAAGCATTACCAGTTTGTGGCTCTGCCGTTTGGCCTAGCAACAGCTCCAAGAATTTTTACAAAGGTTCTCGGTGCCCTTCTGTCTGTAATCAGAGAACAGGGTATTGTGGTATTTCCTTATTTGGACGATATCTTGGTACTTGCTCAGTCTTCACATTTAGCAGAATCTCATACGAATCGACTTGTGTTGTTTCTTCAAGATCATGGTTGGAGGATCAATTTACTAAAAGGTTCATTGATTCCTCAGACAAGGGTAACCTTTTTGGGTTTCCAGATAGATTCGGTGTCCATGACTCTATCTTTGACAGACAAGAGACGTCTAAAATTGATATCAGCTTGTCGAAACCTTCAGTCACAATCATTCCCTTCGGTAGCCTTATGCATGGAAATTCTAGGTCTTATGACTGCTGCATCGGACGCGATCCCCTTTGCTTGTTTTCACATGCGACCTCTTCAGCTCTGTATGCTGAACCAGTGGTGCAGGGATTACACAAAGATATCTCAATTAATATCTTTAAAACCGATTGTACGACACTCTCTGACGTGGTGGACAGATCACCATCGTTTAGTTCAGGGGGCTTCTTTTGTTCTTCCGACCTGGACTGTAATCTCAACAGATGCAAGTCTTACAGGTTGGGGAGCTGTGTGGGGGTCTCTGACGGCACAAGGGGTTTGGGAATCTCAGGAGGTGAGATTACCGATCAATATTTTGGAACTCTGTGCAATTTTCAGAGCTCTTCAGACTTGGCCTCTTCTAAAGAGAGAATCGTTCATTTGTTTTCAGACAGACAATGTCACATCTGTGGCATACATCAATCATCAAGGAGGGACTCACAGCCCTCTGGCTATGAAAGAAGCATCTCGAATTCTGGTTTGGGCGGATCCAGCTCCTGTCTAGTTTCTGCGGTTCATATCCCAGGTATAGACAATTGGGAAGCGGATTATCTCAGTCGCCAAACGTTGCATCCGGGCGAATGGTCTCTTCACCCAGAGGTATTTCTTCAGATTGTCCAAATGTGGGGACTTCCAGAAATAGATCTGATGGCCTCTCATCTAAACAAGAAACTTCCCAGGTATCTGTCCAGATCCAGGGATCCTCAGGCGGAAGCAGTGGATGCATTGTCACTTCCTTGGAAGTATCATCCTGCTTATATCTTTCCGCCTCTAGTTCTTCTTCCAAGAGTGATCTCCAAGATTCTGAAGGAATGCTCGTTTGTTCTGCTGGTAGCTCCAGCATGGCCTCACAGGTTTTGGTATGAGGATCTTGTCCGGATGGCCTCTTGCCAACCGTGGACTCTTCCGTTAAGACCAGACCTTCTGTCGCAAGGTCCTTTTTTCCATCAGGATCTCAAATCCTTAAATTTAAAGGTATGGAGATTGAACGCTTGATTCTTAGTCAAAGAGGTTTCTCTGACTCTGTGATTAAT
Source organism: Bombina bombina (assembly GCF_027579735.1). Lineage (NCBI taxonomy): Eukaryota > Metazoa > Chordata > Amphibia > Anura > Bombinatoridae > Bombina > Bombina bombina. The sequence continues at coordinate 903,892,926 of NC_069502.1, read as the reverse complement.
ACTATGTTACAGGCTCGTAAATCTGTATCTAGGGAGATATATTATAGATTAGAATTTTAGTAATTCCCCTAAGAAAAGGGGATTTACGTTTGGGGACAGGTCAAAGTTTCCCAAAATTATCCCAACAGGGTAGGCCTATGTATCCCTGGAGGGCAGTGCCTGATACCTGGTTTAATATCAAAGAAATATAAGGAAAGAAAAGAAGGTATCTTGTGGCACACTTAAATGGAAAACTTTATTTTCGATCTGATATTGTAGAAAAGGCACTAAGGAAAAGATTAAAATATAACTTTTATTGATATCTTTAAAATATTTAAATGACAAGAAAACAAAACATATAAAATGGGGAGATTTGATGTTTTCAAAAAATGTATCCCAAATGGTACTAAATTGTCATTTGTAAGTCACATAGGAACAGCTAGATAAATGCTGTTTAATAAATAGCCTCTATCAATCTATATTTAGTTTTCTATTACCATGGGAATTTATTTATATTCATTAGTTTCAAATTTCCCTAGAGATGATCTAAGTCATCCAACATAACTTGCTTATGGTAAAAATAGGTGTGAAAGGAACATTAAAATTGCTGTGTCAGGGATCACACAGGGGGATAGTGTATAACTTATTGGTGTGAATTGCGATCTCGATTTGATGGGGAATCAAATATGTAATATTATATTCCAAACTAGTTGTAAATGCCGGGGGTCGCGTAACTAGTTAGCACGGAGGAGTCTCGTTCGTTATCGGAATTAACCAGACAAATCGCTCCACCAACTAAGAACGGCCATGCACCACCACCCACAGAATCGAGAAAGAGCTATCGATCTGTCAATCCTTTCCGTGTCCGGGCCGGGTGAGGTTTCCCGTGCTAACTAGTTACGCGACCCCCGGCATTTACAACTAGTTTGGAATATAATATTACATATTTGATTCCCCATCAAATCGAGATCGCAATTCACACCAATAAGTTATACACTATCCCCCTGTGTGATCCCTGACACAGCAATTTTAATGTTCCTTTCACACCTATTTTTACCATAAGCAAGTTATGTTGGATGACTTAGATCATCTCTAGGGAAATTTGAAACTAATGAATATAAATAAATTCCCATGGTAATAGAAAACTAAATATAGATTGATAGAGGCTATTTATTAAACAGCATTTATCTAGCTGTTCCTATGTGACTTACAAATGACAATTTAGTACCATTTGGGATACATTTTTTGAAAACATCAAATCTCCCCATTTTATATGTTTTGTTTTCTTGTCATTTAAATATTTTAAAGATATCAATAAAAGTTATATTTTAATCTTTTCCTTAGTGCCTTTTCTACAATATCAGATCGAAAATAAAGTTTTCCATTTAAGTGTGCCACAAGATACCTTCTTTTCTTTCCTTATATTTCTTAGATATATTATAGAGTCTGGAAGACTTATATTTCTTGGTGTCTTTCTCATAATTTTTCCTGGCATTCTTTTAGAATTCCGAGAATTTTACAGTTTCTTCAGGATGGTTTGGAGAAAGGTTTGTCTGCAAGTTCTTTGAAAGGACAAATCTCTGCTCTTTCTGTTCTTTTTCACAGAAAGATTGCTAATCTTCCTGATATTCATTGTTTTGTACAAGCTTTGGTTCGTATAAAACCTGTCTTTAAGTCAATTTCTCCTCCTTGGAGTTTGAATTTGGTTCTGGGGGCTCTTCAAGCTCCTCCGTTTGAACCTATGCATTCATTGGACATTAAATTACTTTCTTGGAAAGTTTTGTTCCTTTTGGCCATCTCTTCTGCCAGAAGAGTTTCTGAATTATCTGCTCTTTCTTGTGAGTCTCCTTTTCTGATTTTTCATCAGGATAAGGCGGTGTTGCGAACTTCTTTTGAATTTTTACCTAAGGTTGTGAATTCCAACAACATTAGTAGAGAAATTGTGGTTCCTTCATTATGTCCTAATCCTAAGAATTCTAAGGAGAAATCATTGCATTCTTTGGATGTAGTTAGAGCTTTGAAATATTATGTTGAAGCTACTAAGAATTTCCGAAAGACTTCTAGTCTATTTGTTATCTTTTCCGGTTCTAGGAAAGGTCAGAAGGCCTCTGCCTTTTCTTTGGCATCTTGGTTGAAATCTTTAATTCATCATGCTTATGTTGAGTCGGGTAAAACTCCGCCTCAAAGGATTACAGCTCATTCTACTAGGTCAGTTTCTACTTCCTGGGCGTTTAGGAATGAAGCTTCGGTTGATCAGATTTGCAAAGCAGCAACTTGGTCTTCTTTGCATACTTTTACTAAATTCTACCATTTTGATGTGTTTTCTTCTTCTGAAGCTGTTTTGGGTAGAAAAGTACTTCAGGCAGCTGTTTCAGTTTGAATCTTCTGCTTATGTTTTCAGTTTTTTTCATTATAAAATTTAAACTTTATTTTGGGTGTGGATTATTTTTCAGCGGAATTGGCTGTCTTTATTTTATCCCTCCCTCTCTAGTGACTCTTGCGTGGAAGATCCACATCTTGGGTAGTCATTATCCCATACGTCACTAGCTCATGGACTCTTGCTAATTACATGAAAGAAAACATAATTTATGTAAGAACTTACCTGATAAATTCATTTCTTTCATATTAGCAAGAGTCCATGAGGCCCAACCTTTTAGTGGTGGTTATGATTTTTTTGTATAAAGCACAATTATTCCAATTCCTTATTTTTTATGCTTTCGCACTTTTTTCTTATCACCCCACTTCTTGGCTATTTGTTAAACTGATTTGTGGGTGTGGTGTGGGGTGTATTTGTAGGCATTTTGAGGTTTGGGAAACTTTGCCCCTCCTGGTAGGAATGTATATCCCATACGTCACTAGCTCATGGACTCTTGCTAATATGAAAGAAATGAATTTATTAGGTAAGTTCTTACATAAATTATGTTTTATCATTGCACAAGCATTGCTGGTGAAATATTTGTGCAATGCCACCCCCCTGCTCACTGTTGGCTAATCGGACGCTTTCAGGGGCTATCAATCATCCCGATTCTATCCTAAAAGGTGGCGGACAGGTTAATGAGCAGCGGTCTTTCACTGCTTAATAAATGGAACCCTCTATCTGAACCATAAAAGTTTTCATTAAGTCCTTTGGCCAAGGTATAATGAGCCAGCAAATCATGTTAAGGTAATACTGAAATGCATATTCTATTATTATAAACTAGGCGATAAGCCTGCCCAGAGAGCTATTTTTAAAAAAATCCAAACCCCCAAGCAAATGTTACAAAAAATTAAAAATGTAAAATTACAGAAAAAAAATAAACAAAGCTATCCAAAATAAAAAATGTAAACCTAAACTACTACCCCTATAAAAATAAACCCCCCAAAAATAAAAACATCTCCTAATCTAATATTAAACTACCAATAGCCCTTAAAAGGGCCTTTTGTATGGCATTGCCCTAAGTTAAACAGCTCTTTTACTTAAAAAATGACCAATTACCCCCTAAAAGTAACCCCCCACACCCAACCAAACCCCCAAAATAAAAAACAATCTAAAAAAACCTAAGCTACCAATTGCCCCTAAAGTATGGTCATTGCCCTTAAAAGGGCATTCAGCTCTTTTACTGCCCTTAAGAGGGCAAGCGGCTCTTTAACAGCACAAAAAAACATAATCTAAAAAAAAAAATATACCCCAAAAAAATAAAATAAAAGCCAAAGACTATACCCCAAATAATTACTCACCGTTCCTGCCTCCACGCCGCTGAGGACCGCCGCCGCTGAGAACTGCTGCTAAAGGGAACGCCGCTGAGTATTGGCGCATCGGGGAAGCCAGCTTCGCTCAGGATGAAGATAGAAGATGATGGAGCCGCCTGGAAGAAGACCTTCTCCGCCAGAATTCAGGAACGGTGAGTACCTATTTGGGGCTTAGTCTTAGGCTTTTATTTTTTGGGGTGGCTTTTTTTTTAGATTAGGTTTTTCTGGGCTGCAAAAGAGCTGATTGCCCTTTTAAGGGCAGTAAAAAAGCTTTATGCCCTTTTAAGGGCAATGCCCATACAAATGGGGCAATGAGTAGTTTAGGTTTTTTAGTGTTAGGTTTTTTATTTTGAGGGGTTTCGTGGATGGGGTTTTTTTCCTTTAGGGGGGACTTAGTATTTTTTAAATGTAAAATAGCTGTTTAACTTAGGGCAATGTCCTACAAAAGGCCCTTTTAAAAGCTATTGGTAGTTTAGTTTAGATTAGGGGGTGTTTTTATTTTGGGGGCTTTTTTATTTTCATAGGGATTAGGTTTATTTTTTTTTATTTTTTGATAATTTTGTTTCTTTTTTTCTGTAATTTTAGAGTTTTTTTTTTATTATTTAATGTTAAGTTTTATTTTTAAATTAATGTTAGTTTTTTTTCATTTTAATTGTAACTTAGTATTGGGGTTAATTTAGGGTGTGTTAGGTTAGGGGGTTTAGTAATTAAATTAGTTATTTGCATTGTGGGGGGTTGGCGGTCTAGGAGTTAATAGGTTAATTAGGTTTATTGTGATGCGGGGGTTTGGCGGTTTAGGAGTTAATAGGTTATATAGGTTTATTGCGATGTGGGGGTTTGGTGGTTTAGGGGTTAATAGGTTAATTAGTTTTATTGCGATGTGGGGGGTTGGCGGTTTAGGGTTTTAATATTTTAATTGTTATTTGCATTGTTTAATTTGCGGATTAGGGGTTAATTACTTATCTATTTTGCGATGTGAGGGTTGGCAGTTAAGGTTTTTGTTAATACTTTGTGAGGGATGTTAGGTTGTTTTTCTTGTTATACTTTGTACGGGCGGTTAGGTTTTTTTATTATTTCGTGAGGGCGGTTAACGCCAGTTACGTGGTTTTTTTTTATTTCTTGCGGGCGGTTAAGTGTTTTTCCATTATTTCATGCGGGTGGTTGCGGGTTTTTTTCTTTAAGGCTTTGTTTGCCTACACTGCATCCAGGTGGATTCCGAAAATGACAGGGTGGTGAAAGAATCCACCTGCGGTGTTTAATTTGCAGATTAGGGGTTAATTACTTTATTATTTTGAGATGTGGGGGTTGGTGGTTTAAGTGTTTGTTCATACTTTGGGGCCTATTTATCAAGCCGTCAACCGCAAATACGCTGGAATTCCGCAGCGTAATTGTGGAAAGCTTGATTTCCCTTATTTATCAAAGCCTACAGACCGGCAAAAGTAGAATTTTGTGACGTAACATACGATCCGCTGGTCTCAGTCCGACACAGATCGATGGTTATGTCACTACAGATGTTCCGAATGCAAATTCGGCACTATCTGACTACTTTTAATAGTTATCAAAAATCTACCAGGTACGCTCGCCACTATTCCGGCCCAGCGTACCTGGTTTTCAATCCGCTACCATGGAGGCCGCGGATGCCATAGGAATCAATGGGAGGTCATGTTCGCTGCTGCCCGATATCCCATTGATTCCTATGGTATAATAAAAGTTATGTTTACACCTAACACCCTAACATGTTCCCGAGTCTAAACACCCCTAATCTGCCGCACCCTACACCGCCGCCACCTACATTATACATATTAACCCCTAATCTGCCGCCCGACACCACCACCACATAAATGCACTTACTAAACCTATTAACCCCTAAACCGCCAGCCCCCCACATTGCCATAAACTAAATTAAACTATTAACCCCTAAACCTAACAACCCGCTAACCTTACATTAAATATTAACTCATCCCTATCTTATAATAAATTTAAACTTACCTTTAGATTTAAATTAAACTATATTAAACTATGAATTAATCTACCCTAACTATTATACTTAAAATTACATTAAACTATATTAAATTAATAATTAACCTACCCTATTATAATAAAATTACATTAAACTATATTAAATTAATGATTAATCCAACCTAACTTTTAAACTAAAATTACATTAAACTATATTAAAATAAAAATTAATCTTACCTAACTTTTATACTAAAATTACATAAAACTACAAATTAAATTAACTATATTATATATTTAAACACCTAACCCTACTCAAATAATTTAAATCTACACTAAAAAATTACAAAGTTACAAAAAACTAAGTTACAAAAATTAACAAACACTAAGTTACACAAAAAAATAAACACTAAGTTACAAAAATAAAAAAGAAATTATCAAAGCTTTAAACTAATTACACCTAATCTAAGGGCCCTATGAAAATAAAAAAGCCCCCCCAAAATAATAAACCCCCTAACCTACAATAAACTACAAATAGCCCTTAAAAGGGCCTTTTGCGGGGCATTGCCCCAAAGTAACCAGCTCTTTTACCTGTAGATAGAAATTACAAACAACCCCCCCACAGTAAAACCCACCACCCACACAACCAACCCCCTCAAATAAAAAGCTAACTAAAAAAAACTAAGCTCCCCATTGCCCTGAAAAGGGCATTTGGATGGGCATTGCTCTTAAAAGGGCATTTAGCTCTTTTGCAGCCCAAAACCCTAATCTAAAAATAAAACCCACCCAATAAGCCCTTAAAAAATCCTAACCCCCGAAGATTTACTTACAATTTTGAAGATCCGACATCCATCCTCCAAGAAGTCTTCATCGAAGCGGCAAGAAGTCCTCCAAGAAGCCGGCCGAAGTCTTCATCCAAGCCTGTAGAAGTCTTCACCCAGACGGCATCTTCTATCTTCATCCACCCGGCGCGGAGTGGGTGCATCTTCAAGACATCCGATGCGGAGCATCCTCTTCTTCCGACGGACTAACGACGAATGAAGGTTCCTTTAATTGACGTCATCCAAGATGGCGTCCCTTAGATTCTGATTGGCTGATAGAATTCTATCAGCCAATCAGAATTAAGGTTGAAAAAATCCTATTGGCTGTTGCAATCAGCCAATAGGATTAAACTTCAATCCTATTGACTGATCCAATCAGCCAATAAGATTGAGCTTGCATTCTATTGGCTGATTGGATAGCCAATAGAATGCAAGCTCAATCCTATTGGCTGATTGCAACAGCCAATAGGAATTTTTCAACCTTAATTCCGATTGGCTGATAGAATTCTATCAGCCAATCGGAATCTAAGGGATGCCATCTTGGATGATGTAATTTAAAGGAACCTTCATTCGTCGTTAGTCCGTCGGAAAAAGGGGATGCTCCGCGTCGGATGTCTTGAAGATGGACCCGATCCGCGCCGGATGGATGAAGATAGAAGATGCCGTCTGGGTGAAGACTTCTGTGGGCTTGGATGAAGACTTTGGCCGGCTTCTTGGAGGACTTCTTGCCGCTTCAATGAAGAATTCTCCCGGCTTCTTGGAGGATAGATGTCGAATCTTGAAAACTGTAAGTCGATCTTCAGGGGTTAGTGTTTGGATTTTTTAAGGGTTTATTGGGTGGGTTTTATTTTTAGATTAGGGTTTTAGGCTGCAAAAGAGCTAAATGCCCTTTAAAGGGTAATGCCCATCCAAATGCCCTTTTCAGGGTTTTTTATTTAGCTTTTTATTTGGGGGGTTAGTTGTGTGGGTGGTGGGTTTTACTGTTGGGGGGTTGTTTGTATTTTTTATTTACAGGTAAAAGAGCTGATTACTTTGGGGCAATGCCTCGCAAAAGGCCCTTTAAGGGCTATTTGTAGTTTATTGTAGGCTAGGAGTCTTTTTATTTTGGGGGGGCTTTTTTATTTTCATAGGGCCCTTAGATTAGGTGTAATTAGTTTAAAACTTTGATCATTTCTTTTTTATTTTTTGTAACTTACGCCTAGATTACGAGTTTTGTCGGTAAAAACCTGCGGGGCTAACACTCCTTTTTTTCCAGCGCTCCCTTTAAACAACGCTGCTATTACGAGTTTTTTGAATGGCTGTGTTAGCCTCAGAAAAGTGAGCGTTGAGCAAAATTTAGCTACACTTCTCACCTCAATACCAGCGTTGCTTATGGTAGCGGTAAGCTGGAAAAACGTGCTTGTGCACGATTTCCCCAGAGGATACAATGGGGCTGAGCTGGCTGAAAAAAAACTAACACCTGGAAAAAAGCAGCGTTCAGCTCCTAACGCAGCCCCATTGTTTCCTATGGGGAAACACTTTCTCAGTCTACACCTAACACCCTAACATGTACCCCGAGTCTAAACACCCCTAACCTTACACTTATTAACCCCTAATCTGCCGCCCCCGCTATGGCTGACACCTACATTATATTATTAACCCCTAATCTGCCGCTTCGGACACCGCCACCACCTACATTATCCCTATGAACCCCTAATCTGCGACACCTATATTATATTTATTAACCCCTAATCTTCCGCCCCCAACATCGCCACCACCTACCTACAATTATTAACCCTAATCTGCCGACCGGACATCGCCGCCACTATAATAAATTTATTTACCCCTAAACATGCCGCACTCCCGCCTCACAAACACTATAATAAATTTTATTAACCCCTAATCTTCCGCCCTCCACCACCTATATTATATTTATTAACCCCTAATCTTCCGCCCCTAACATCGCCGCCACCTACCTACAATTATTAAACCCTAATCTGCCGCCCCCAACGTCGGCGCTACTATAATAAAGTTATTAACCCCTAAACCTAAGTCTAACCCTAACCCTAACTTAAATATAATTTAAAGAAATCTAAATAAATTTACTATAATTAAATAAATTAATCCTATTTAAAACTAAATACATACCTATAAAATAAACCCTAAAATAGCTACAATATAATTAATAATTACATTGTAGCTATTTTAGGATTTATATTTATTTTACAGGCAACTTTGTATTTATTTTAACTAGGTACAATAGCTATTAAATAGTTAATAACTATTTAATAGCTACCTAGTTAAAATAATTACAAAATTACCTGTAAAATAAATCCTAACCTAAGTTACAAATACACCTAACACTACACTATCAATAAATTAATTAAATAAATTACCTACAATGATCTAAACTAAAATACAATTAAATAAACTAAACTATATTACAAAAACAAACACTAAATTACAAAAAATAAAAAATAATTCAAGAATTTTAATCTAATTACACCTAATATAAGCCCCCTAATATACCCCTAATAATACCAGCGGGCGTTAAAAAGCAGCGTTAGGACCCTTAAATCTAACGCAGAACTCGTAATCTAGGCGTTAGTGTTTATTTTTTTGTGTAACTTAGTGTTTGTTATTTTTTGTAACTTAGTTTTTTGTAACTTAGTTTTTTGTAACTTTGTAATTTTTTAGTGTAGATTTAAATTATTTGAGTAGGGTTAGGTGTTTAAATATATAATATATTTAATTTAATTTGTAGTTTTATGTAATTTTAGTATAAAAGTTAGGGTAGATTAATTTTTATTTTAATATAGTTTAATGTAATTTTAGTTTAAAAGATAGGTTGGATTAATCATTAATTTAATATAGTTTAATGTATTTTTATTATAATAGAGTAGCATAATTAATAGTTTAATGTAATTTTGTTATAATAGTTAGGGTAGGTTAATTATTAGTTTAATATGGTTTAATTTAAATCTAAATGTAAGTTTAAATTTATTATAAGATAGGGATGAGTTAATATTTAAAGTTTAAAGTTAGCTGGTTGTTAGGTTTAGGGGTTAATAGGTTAATTTAGTTTATGGCGATGTGGGTGGCTGGCAGTTTAGGGGTTAATACATTTATTTAGTTGCGGTGGGCTCCGGGAGCGGCAGGATAGGGGTTTTTAACTTTATGTAGGTGGCAGCGGTGTAGGGGGCGGCAGATTAGGGGTTAATAAGTATAATGTAGGTGGTGGTGGGCTCCGGGAGCGGAGGAATAGGGGTTAATAAGTTTATTAGAGTGGGGGTGGGCTCCAGGAGCGGCGGTTTAGGGGTTAATAAGTTTATTTAGTTGCGGCGGGTCCGGGAGCGGCGGTATAGGGGTTAAACACTTTAGTTTAGTGTGGGTGTTTAGTGACAGTATACAAATAAAGCTGTGAAAAAGCCGAAGAGCAGCGAGATCAATGACTGTTAGTTACTTGGTGCGCAACTTTTTTGTTAAATATGGAGAGCGTATTCAGGTCTGCGGCGGCGATGTCAGGCGAGCGTATAGGTGCCGGCGAATGCAGCACAGTTGACAGGTTGATAAATAGACCCCTTTGTGCGGGAGGTTAGGTTTTTATTGTTGTTCTTCATGCGGGCGGTTTGGCTTTATTATTATTATTTCGTATGGGCTTTTACGTGTTTTTCCGTTATTTCGTGCAGCGGTTGCGTGTTTTTTTAAGGCTTCGTTTGCCTACGCTGCATCCAGGTGGATTTTTTTAGCTGCGCACGCAGCGCACAGCCAACATTCCTTTGAGGAATGGGTGCCCAAAGAGGAGGAAAATTACTCTTTTTGACACAGCCCTAAGAAAAACAATAATCTAGAGTTTGAATTTCTTTATTCAAATTTTCCATTGTTGAAGCAGGAAATGATGTAAAACAAATCATTTTTTTCCCTAACCAATAATGTTTATTGTAGTTCTAAACTAAACTGTTCCTTTTGTCTATCCTCTATGGAGTCATATTATGTTTATACTCTCATAATTTTTAGAGTGTGACATAAAATTTTATGGCAGCCCTGTGCTGTAGACATTTATTATAACTCTAGCATGCTATAAATTGACTTGTTCAACAGCTAGAGTGGTGTTTCTTAAATATGTTTTTTTTTCATTTCATTTTTTTAATTCAAATGACATCCTAAGGGTGTCTTATATTTAGAAACATTTCCATAAAAACAAGATACAAGGTTTTACAGGCTGTGGTCATTTTAAATAGTTCTGAAAGCCCTTGGTTCCATGGGATGCTGCTAAAATACTGTCAATATCTTAGTTAAACTGCAGCATTGTTCAATATTATTTACACAAGCCTGTCATTTGACCAAGGTCTGAGGACGGGGGTAACCCCGAAAACGTTCACCTGAAGTAAAGTTTGGTGTTTATCACGGAGAGTGCCTTTCTTGTTTCAATTTGATATATTATTATTTAAAGTGCACCCCGGAAGCTGTGTCTTAGTAGTGAGTGTGGGATCCATTTGGAACATTATATATATATTTACATACTGCTTGTGCATTAATGGCACACATGGTTGTAAAAGCTTCTCTGCAATCCCCTTTGTTCAGCAAAAGCAGACAAATATATGGCTTTACATAGTAACATAGTAAATGGGTTGAAAAAAGACTGAAGTCCATCGAGTTCAACCTATACAAATCTAAACTTAAATAATCCCACTAAAAGGTGACCCATTTGATACTAGCAATCATATCTATGAATTTTATTTATATTTTTACAGAAATGTATCCAAACAATTTTTCAATGTATCTAAGGTATTGGCATTCACCACCTCCTTTGGTAATGAGTTCCACAATTTTATTGCTCTTACAGTAAAAAAAAATGTTTCCGTTGCAGGAGATTAAATCTCCTTTCCTCCAACCTTAAATTGTGACCTCTTGTCACAAACTATTTTCTTGGAATAAACAGAGCTTCTGCCATCTCTGTATATGGGCCTTGAATATATTTATATAAAGTAATCATGTCACCTCTCAAGCACCTTTTTTCTAAAGAAAACAGACCCAGTTTGGCTAGCCTCTCCTCATAGCTTAAATTCTCCAATCCTCTTATTTGCTTTGTGGCCCTTCTCTGAACTTTTTCTAGTTCTACAATATCTTTTTTTGCGATCGGTCCCCAGAACTGCACTCCATATTCAAGGTGAGGTCTTCCCTTGAATTAATGCCTCTTTTAATACATGCTAGTATCTTATTAGCCTTTGAAGCCGCTGCCCTGCACTGTGTTCACCCATCTTTAGCTTGTTATCTATTACTACCACCAAATCCCTTTCCTCCTGTGTTTGGCTAAGTCTTGTCCTATTTAAATAATACGCTGCCTGCTTATTTTTACTTCAAATATGTAGAACCTTGCATTTTCCCGTATTAAATCTCATTTTCCATTTACCTGCCCATACTTCTAATTTTTGCAGGTCTTTTTGTAACGAAAGTTCATCCTGCTCTGACCTAATGACCTTACTTAACTTAGTATCATCTGCAAAAATAGAGATGTCACTATTTAATCCTTGCTCCAAGTCCATTTATAAAAATATTAAAAAGAACAGGGCCCAGTACTGATCCCTGGGGGACTCCACTGATTACCTTTCTCCAATCTGAGTATGATCCATTTACTACTACTTTTGCTCCCTATTTTTTATCCAGTTATTTATCCATGGACTAACATTTTCAGCGTTTCCCAGTCCCTTAATTTTGTGCATTAATCTCTCATGTGGCACTGTATCAAACGCCTTTGCAAAATCTAAGTATATCACATCAACTGATTTCCCTTTATCTATATTATTACTTACTTCCTCATAGAATCTAATTAGATTAGTTTGACATGATCAATTTCTTATAAAACCATGCTGATTAGAACTCACAATCTTGTTTACACGAATATGCTCATCAATATAATCCCTTCAAATATGTTCCCCACTATTGATGTCAGACTAACTGGTCTATAGCTTCCTGGGTCATCCCTACTTCCCTTTTGGAAGAGTGGCGCCACATCAGCTTTACACCAATGCTTGGGTACCATGCCTGAGGATAATTAATCTTGAAAAATTAAGAGTAGAGGTTTGTCTATAACAGTGCTAAGTTCCCTTAACTCCCTTGGGTGTATTCCATATTATCCAATTTGTTCCTGATATCCTCTATACATAACCCAGTTAATGGTAAGGGCAGGCATGTTCTAATTTGTTCCAAAGTATCATCCAATGGTTCCTCTCTTGTGTATACTGAAGAAAAAAATGTATGTTATTTAATGATTTCTTTAAATCGTTTAATTTTTCTTTATTAAAATTAAAAGTCTTGGTTTAACCTTTAAGACACTGCTTATGAAAAGAGATTTCAAATGTGACCATGTTATGATCACTGTTACCCAAATGTTCTTTGACTTCTATGTTTGATATTATATCTATATTATTTGATAGCTTTAAATCCAATATAGCGTTTAGAAACACAAAAAGGAACGGAGCACCAGCCGGGAGTGTGTAAAACCATATGTTTATTAAATAGACTTATTAAAAGCCAGGATACTCAGGCAAATAAAGACAAAAGAGGGTCAGCAAGCAACATCTGATGCGTTTCGGCTAAGAGCCTTATTCAAAGCTGCTGGCCATGAATTCTAAAAGAGCTATTTAAAACCATAAGCTACCTCCTATTGGACAACAAGTTGAGTGACACTTCATTGCACTCCAAGTAATGAGCGTGTTAAAGCGACAGTACATAGACCCATTTAAATACACTTATACAACCCGATACCATTTTTTTATGACTGAGTACAAGTACCGATACTTGTTTTCAAATACTCGCCGATACCAATTACAGATACTTTTTTTTATGTCATGTGACAGTTTAACAAGCACAATACAGAAAAATTATTTAAGATTCCTTCTTTATAATTATAAAGGACTGTAATTAAAAAGACATTATGAAATAATAAAAAAGTTCACTGAACATGTTTATAAATAAAAAATTATTACAATAAATATTAAATTTAAAGGGGTGATACAATTGGGTTGTAGGGCTGTTATATAACATCAATCTGACATTTGTATGGAGGTTCGACTCGAAGTTGAACAGTCTTTCACTTTCCACACTACTGCATGGGGCAGAAAGATATTTTTGGGCCAGTTTAGCCAGAGCTGGAAATCTGTTTTTTAACTGCCCAGTACTTCAGGGTTTTGTCTGAACGAGGTACAGTGATCTCTCCTACAATAATACAAATAACAGCAATTTGTATTGTCAGACCAGTAGTAAACAATTTTTAGTTAAGTCTCCACTCCAGTTTAAAATTAAATGGGAACATGCAGTTTGAAAAAACGCCACAAGATAGCATATGGGTAGGAAGTGGAGGTATCGGTTTAAGTATCGGTGCATTTGCACGAGTAAAAGTACTCATGCAAATACTTGGTATCGGTACCGATACCGATACTAGTATTGGTATCGGTGCATCCCTACAATATATGATACATAGCATTTTCTGATGTAAATTTACATTCCAAATCCATGCTGAAATAAGTGATATGCAATTTGAAAAGGATAATATTCATACCTTAAATCAGCCCCTCACAAATATGTATTTTATAAAATACAAAAAATTGTAACAACCCTACATGATGCAAATTTCCTCTTAAAATCAATGGTATTACCAGAGATCGGTTTTCTATAAACATTCATAGATGATCTTTTATTTATTTGGAGAGGATAACAGCAAGACCTGCACTCATTTGTCCAATACTTAAATGATAATGGTGCCCTACACTCTGTTATCAGAGAGGTATTGTGGTGTTTCCTTATTTGGATGATATCTTGGTACTCGCTCAGTCTTTACGTTCTGCAGAATCTCACACAAATGAACTAGTGTTGTTTCTTCAAAGACATGGTTGGAGGATCAATGTACCAAAAGGTTCTTTGATTCCTCAGACAAAGGTAACCTTTTTAGGTTTCCAGATAGATTCAGTGTCCATGACTTTGTCTCTAACAGACAAGAGACGTTAGAAATTGGTTGCAGCCTGTCAGAACCTTCAGTCTCAGTCATTCCCTTCAGTAGCTATGTGCATGGAAGTTTTAGTTCTCATGACTGCAGCATTGGACGCGATCCCCTTTGCTCGTTTTCATATGAGACCTCTCCAGCTTTGTATGCTGAACCAATGGTATCACTATTAATATCCTTAAATCCCAATGTTCGACTTTCTCTGACTTGGTGGTTAGATCACCATCGTATAATTCTAGGGGCCTCTTTTGTTCGTCCAACCTGCACTGTGATCACAACAGATGCGAGTCTTTCAGGTTGGGGAGCTGTTTGGGGATCTCTTACAGTAGAAGGGGTTTGGAAATCTCAAGAGGCGAGATTACCAATCAATATTTTGGAACTCCATGCAATTCTCAGGGCTCTTCAGTTTTGGCCTCTGTTGAAGAGAGAACCGTTCATTTGTTTTCAGACAGACAATATCACAACTGTGGCATATGTCAATCATCAGGGTGGGACTCACAGTCCCCAAGCTATGAAAGAAGTATCTCGGATACTTGTTTGGGTGGAATCCAGCTCCTGTCTAATTTCTGCGTTCATATCCCAGGTATAGACAATTGGGAAGCGGATTATCTCAGTCATCATCCGGAAGAATGGTCTCTCCACCCAGATGTGTTTTCTCAAATTGTTCAGATGTGTGGGGGCTTCCAGAAATAGATCTGATGGCATCTCATCTAAACAAAAAACTTCCCAGGTACCTGTCCAGGTCCAGGGATCCTCAGGCGGAAGCAGTGGATGCGTTGATACTTCCGTGGTGTTATCAACCTGCTTATATTTTCCTGCCTCTAGATCTTCTTCCAAGAGTGAGCTTCAAGATCATCATGGAGCAATCCTTTGTGCTGCTGGTGGCTCCAGCATGGTCTCACAGGTTTTGGTATGCAGATCTTGTTTGGATGTCCAGTTGCCAACCTTGGCCACTTCCATTAAGGCCGGACCTTCTGTCTCAAGGTCCGTTTTTCCATCAGGATCTCAAATCATTAAATTTGAAGGTATGGAAATTGAACGCTTAGTGCTTAGTCATAGAGGTTTCTCTGACTCAGCGATTAATAGTATGTTGCAGGCTCATAAATCTGTCTCTAGAAAGATTTATTATCGAGTTTGGAAGACTTACATTTCATGGTGTTCTTCTCATAAATTCTCTTGGCATTCTTTTAGAATTCCTACATTTTTTTTACAGCTTCTTCAGGATGGTTTGGATAAAGGTTTGTCTGCACGTTCCTTGAAAGGACAAATCTCTGCTCTTTCTGTTTTTTTCCACAAGAAAATTGCTAAACTTCCTGATATTCATTGTTTTGTAGAGGCTTTGGTTCGTGTCAAGCCTGTCATTAAATCAATCTCTCCTCCTTGGAGTCTTAATTTGGTTTTGAAGGCTTTACAGGCTCCTCCATTTGAGCCTATGCATTCTTTGGACTTTAAACTACTTTCTTGGAAAGTGTTGTTCCTTTTGGCCATCTCTTCTGCTAGAAGAGTTTCTGAATTATCTGCTCTTTCTTGTGATTCTTCATTTCTGATTTTTCATCAGGATAAGGCAGTTTTGTGGACTTCATTTAAATTCTTACCTAAGGTTGTGAATTCTAACAACATTAATAGAGAAATTGTTGTCCCTTGTTTGTGTCCTAATCCTAAGAATTCTTTGGAGAGATCTTTACATTATTTGGATGTGGTGAGAGCTCTGAAATATTATGTTGAAGCCACTAAATATTTCAGGAAGACTTCTAGTCTATTTGTTATCTTTTCTGGTTCCAGGAAAGTGCAGAAGGCTTCTGCCGTTTCTTTGGCATCGTGGTTAAAGCTTTTGATTCATCAAGCTTATTTAGAGTCGGATAAAGCCCCGTCTCAGAAAATTACAGCTCATTCTACTAGATCAGTCTCCACTTCTTGGGCTTTTAAGAATGAAGCTTCAGTTTATCAGATTTGCAAAGCAGCAACTTGGTCTTCTTTGCATACATTTACTAAATTCTACCATTTTGATGTATTTGCTTCTTCAGAAGCAGTTTTTGGTAGGAAAGTTCTTCAGGCAGCTGTTTCAGTTTGATTCTTCTGTTTATGATTTAAGTTTTTCTTTTTCTTTTTTGAGAATAGACTTATATTTGGGTTGTGGATTAATTTTTTTCAGCGAAATGGCTGTTTTTATTTTGTTCCTCCCTCTCTAGTGACTCTTGCGTGGAGTTCCACATCTTGGGTATTGCTATCCCATACGTCACTAGCTCATGGACTCTTGCCAATTACATGAAAGAAAACATAATTTATGTAAGAACTTACCTGATAAATTAATTTCTTTCATATTGGCAAGAGTCCATGAGGCCCACCCCTTTTTTATGGTAGTTATGATTTTTTTTTGTATAAAGCACAATTATTTCTAAATTCCTTTGTTGATGCTTTTTACTCCTTTCTTTATCACCCCACTTCTTATCTACTTGTTAAACTGAATTGTGGGTGTGGTGAGGGGTGTATTTATAGGCATTTTGAGGTTTGGGAAACTTTGCCCCTCCTGGTAGGATTGTATATCCCATACATCACTAGCTCATGGGCTCTTGCCAATATGAAAGAAATGAATTTATCAGGTAAGTTCTTACATAAATTATGTTTTCTTCTATATGAAGAACATTGCAATGTAAAATATTCATAAATTATGGGCCAGATTACAAGTAGAGTGCAAATGTTTGGGGATTATCACTCATATTACGAGTTGAAAGTAAACACGATCATTTGATCGCAATCGGGATTTACGCTAGAAAGATTACTGCGTCTTCAGAGCTCTGGTTAACTGTTTCGCGAAACTAAAAAGTTGCACAAAACACATAAAAAATACATTAAAAAGTATAATTAAGGGGACTTCCGGGCAGCGGCCATGTTTGGTCGCAACTTTGTGTGCTGCTTCAGTTTAGGAACTTCAAACTACTAAACCATTTTCCTAAGCCGACACTCGGCAATGATACTTATGGCATGTTATTAAGCTAAATGTTATCTCTCTGATGATACTAATATTTCCCAGCTAGCTGATGGCAATGGAGCACCGGAACTTTTTATGAGGTTGAGGCCTCCCATTACCCCCCCGGTGGAGTACCTTCGGGTCTCTGCCGTACTACAACGACCTTCTACGTTGTAATCTACTTACTTACATGGCGACTATGGAGCAAATATCAGAGGAGATGGTGTAGATACTTCTGGAAGAGCACTTCACCACTCTGAACGCATGGCTAGACAGTCGCATAGATAAAGTGCTCACTTCCCCTGAGAACCAGCGCAGAGCTCCTACTCCTACTATACATAGCCAAGCACGAGCCTCTGAAAATAATACAAGAGCGGGCGTTATACCTGGGGAGCATACCAGCACTAACGGATATTTTCAGTGTCCCTTGATGCTGATGGAAAGTTTGCCTGTGAGAATTCCAGACCCAGAGAGGGAGATAGTCGACCCTGAGCACTCTCCTATTTTTTCAGTGACAGAGCTGCAGCTGATGTCCTCTTTTGCAGCCCTTGGAGAGAACGGCTGCTGCGGGAGGGCTGTGGGAGCCTATGCAGTCCTTGCTGAGAACTTTGCTAGCTGAACGTGGTCTGCGGCAGCTGCGGCGGGTACACAGAGTTGGTGTCGGCTAAAGCTTGGGGCTGATACCGGTGGTGCTTTGGAGCTCCATAATAGTGACATTTTAGGACTACCGCATGTCGCCACACCTCAGGACTGGTCACCTTTGGGAGCACTAAAGTGTGGGATAACAAATGAGTATATGCCCTGTAGTTCATAAATTCTTGAGGCTCACCTATGTTAAGTTACCCACTACATGGATTGAGTTAATGGGTTAGGGTCGGAAGCGATAGACTCCCATAGATTACAGGATCCCCCTAACTTAAAATAGTGATATTGTTTGTTTGTGACACACATGTTGATCCCTGTAGTTCAGCCTCTTATGCTTGTACATACAATGTTGCACTCAGCACGAAAGTCTTGGAATTGTTACCCTAACACTCTCTCTCATAAGCTGTTAACCAAACTAACTAAATATTTCATCCCAGATCCTATCTACTACTCTGGAAATTATATATACTCCAGTTAGGAACTATAGTATCTGACCCATTCCTTGGGTTAATAAAGAAACTCTGCGGTATATTTATTATGAACATGCTTTCCCCCAACTTATAATTGAATACTGAATATGAGTGCTAACGCAGCCAGGTGCTTTAGTGAGAATGATGTATATACTAATGCAATAGTTGCCCAACTGCCTGCTGCTGTGTCAGAGTATCCTATAATATTTTGGACCTCATTGGAGATTAATGTTGTAAAAGCTCATATTAGTGGTTCAGATGGGCCCTGTCAGCGGCCGAGATGGGGTAGTCTGTTACCATTATGCGCCTACATGGGGTTTGGAAACCTAGACTCAACAATGTACTTCATTCCCATACTTTGCCACAGAGTACCATTAGAGGATATCTCTTAAGTTTGACTCATATGTGAAAATATATTGTTGGGGGGAATATGATTTGTTATGGGGTAATGTTATTTATACAGTTGTCCAACTGCTATGTTACACACAATAGATATTTAAGGTCCAGGAGAGACCTTAATGCAGTTAGGAGGTTAGAAAAGCTAATTTCTTTCATGTAATTAGCAAGAGTCCATGAGCTAGTGACGTATGGGATATACATTCCTACCAGGAGGGGCAAAGTTTCCCAAACCTTAAAATGCCTATAAATACACCCCTCACCACACCCACAAATCAGTTTTACAAACTTTGCCTCCAAGGGAGGTGGTGAAGTAAGTTTGTGCTAGATTCTACGTTGATATGCGCTCCGCAGCAAGTTGGAGCCCGGTTTTCCTCTCAGCGTGCAGTGAATGTCAGAGGGATGTGAGGAGAGTATTGCCTATTGAATGCAGTGATCTCCTTCTACGGGGTCTATTTCATAAGGTTCTCTGTTATCGGTCGTAGAGATTCATCTCTTACCTCCCTTTTCAGATCGACGATATACTCTTATATTTACCATTTCCTCTACTGATTCTCGTTTCAGTACTGGTTTGGCTTTCTACAAACATGTAGATGAGTGTCCTGGGGTAAGTAAGTCTTATTTTCTGTGACACTCTAAGCTATGGTTGGGCACTTTATTTATAAAGTTCTAAATATATGTATTCAAACATTTATTTGCCTTGACTCAGAATGTTCAACTTTCCTTATTTCCAGACAGTCAGTTTCATTTTTGGGATTATGCTTTAAATTATCATATTTTGTCTTACCTCAAAAATTTGACTTTTTTCCCTGTGGGCTGTTAGGCTCGCGGGGGCTGAAAATGCTTCATTTTATTGCGTCATTTTTGGCGCGGATTTTTTTGGCGCAAAAATTCATTTCCGTTTCCGGCGTCATACGTGTCGCCGGAAGTTGCGTCATTTTTTGACGTTATTTTGCGCCAAAAATGTCGGCGTTCCGGATGTGGCGTCATTTTTGGCGCCAAAAGCATTTAGGCGCCAAATAATGTGGGCGTCTTATTTGGCGCTAAAAAATATGGGCGTCGCTTTTGTCTCCACATTATTTCAGTCTCATTTTCATTTGCTTCTGGTTGCTAGAAGCTTGATGTTTGGCATTTTTTTCCCATTCCTGAAACTGTCTTATAAGGAATTTGATTTATTTTGCTTTATATGTTGTTTTTTCTCTTACATATTGCAAGATGTCTCACGTTGCATCTGAGCCAGAAGATACTACAGGAAAACCACTGCCTGCTGGATCTACCAAAGCTAAGTGTATCTGCTGTAAACTTTTGGTAGCTATTTCTCCAGCTGTTGTTTGTATTAATTGTCATGACAAACTTGTTAAAGCAGATAATATTTCCTTTAGTGATGTACCATTGCCTGTTGCAGTTCCCTCAACATCTAAGGTGCAGAATGTTCCTGATAACATAAGAGATTTTGTTTCTGAATCCATAAAGAAGGCTTTGTCTGTTATTTCTCCTTCTAGTAAACGTAAAAAGTCTTTTAAATCTTCTCTCTCTACAGATGAATTTTTAAATGAACACCATCATTCTGATTCTTTGGACTCTTCTAGTTCAGAGGATTCTGTCTCAGAGATTGATGCTGATAAATCTTCATATTTATTTAAGATGGAATTTATTCGCTCTTTTCTTAAAGAAGTACTAATTGCTTTAGAAATAGAGGATTCTAGTCCTCTTGATACTAATTCTATACGTTTGGATAAGGTTTTTAAAGCTCCTGCGGTTATTCCAGAAGTCTTTCCTGTTCCTAATGCTATTTCTGCAGTAATTGCTAAGGAATGGGATAAATTGGGTAATTCATTTACTCCTTCTAAACGTTTTAAGCAATTATATCCTGTTCCGCCTGACAGGTTAGAATTTTGGGACAAAATCCCTAAAGTTGATGGGGCTATTTCTACCCTTGCTAAACGTACTACCATTCCTACGTCAGTTGGTACCTCGTTTAAGGATCCTTTAGATAGAAAAATTGAATCTTTTCTAAGAAAAGCTTATCTATGTTCAGGTAATCTTCTTAGACCTGCTATATCATTGGCTGATGTTGCTGCAGCTTCAACTTTTTGGTTGGAAACTCTAGCGCAACAAGTAACAAATCGTGATTCTCATGATATTATTATTCTTCTCCAGCATGCTAATAATTTCATCTGTGATGCCATTTTTTATTATTAGAGTTGATGTTAGATTTATGTCTCTGGCTATCTTAGCCAGAAGAGCTTTATGGCTTAAGACTTGGAATGCTGATATGGCTTCTAAATCAACTCTACTTTCCATTTCTTTCCAAGGAAACAAATTATTTGGTTCTCAGTTGGATTCTATTATTTCAACTGTTACTGGTGGGAAAGGAACTTTTTTACCACAGGATAAAAAATCTAAAGGTAAAAACAGGGCTAACAATCGTTTTCGTTCCTTTCGTTTCAACAAAGAACAAAAGCCTGATCCTTCGTCCTCAGGAGCAGTTTCAGTTTGGAAACCATCTCCAGTCTGGAATAAATCCAAGCCTGCTAGAAAGGCAAAGCCTGCTTCTAAGTTCACATGAAGGTACGGCCCTCATTCCAGTTCAGCTGGTAGGGGGCAGGTTACGTTTTTTCAAAGAAATTTGGATCAAATCTGTTCACAATCTTTGGATTCAGAACATTGTTTCAGAAGGGTACAGAATTGGTTTCAAGATGAGACCTCCTGCAAAGAGATTTTTTCTTTCCCATGTCCCAGTAAATCCAGTGAAAGCTCAAGCATTTCTGAATTGTGTTTCAGATCTAGAGTTGGCTGGAGTAATTATGCCAGTTCCAGTTCCGGAACAGGGGATGGGGTTTTATTCAAATCTCTTCATTGTACCAAAGAAGGAGAATTCCTTCAGACCAGTTCTGGATCTAAAATTATTGAATCGTTATGTAAGGATACCAACGTTCAAGATGGTAACTGTAAGGACTATATTGCCTTTTGTTCAGCAAGGGAATTATATGTCCACAATAGATTTACAGGATGCATATCTGCATATTCCGATTCATCCAGATCATTATCAGTTCCTGAGATTCTCTTTTCTAGACAAGCATTACCAATTTGTGGCTCTACCGTTTGGCCTTGCTACAGCTCCAAGAATTTTCACAAAGATTCTCGGTGCCCTTCTGTCTGTAATCAGAGAACAGGGTATTGTGGTATTTCCTTATTTGGACGATATCTTGGTACTTGCTCCGTCTTTACATTTAGCAGAGTCTCATACGAATCGACTTGTGTTGTTTCTTCAAGATCATGGTTGGAGGATCAATTTACCAAAAAGTTCTTTGATTCCTCAAACAAGGGTAACCTTTCTGGGTTTCCAGATAGATTCAGTGTCCATGACTCTGTCTTTAACAGACAAGAGACGTCTAAAATTGATTACAGCTTGTCGAAACCTTCAGTCACAATCATTCCCTTCGGTAGCCTTATGCATGGAAATTCTAGGTCTTATGACTGCTGCATCGGACGCGATCCCCTTTGCTCGTTTTCACATGCGACCTCTTCAGCTCTGTATGCTGAACCAATGGTGCAGGGATTACACGAAGATATCTCAATTAATATCTTTAAAACCGATTGTTCGACACTCTCTAACGTGGTGGACAAATCACCATCGTTTAATTCAGGGGGCTTCTTTTGTTCTTCCGACCTGGACTGTAATTTCAACAGATGCAAGTCTCACAGGTTGGGGAGCTGTGTGGGGATCTCTGACGGCACAAGGAGTTTGGGAATCTCAGGAGGTGAGATTACCGATCAATATTTTGGAACTCCGTGCAATTTTCAGAGCTCTTCAGTTTTGGCCTCTTCTGAAGAGAGAATCGTTCATTTGTTTTCAGACAGACAATGTCACAACTGTGGCATACATCAATCATCAAGGAGGGACTCACAGTCCTCTGGCTATGAAAGAAGTATCTCGAATTTTGGTTTGGGCGGAATCCAGCTCCTGTCTAATCTCTGCGGTTCATATCCCAGGTGTAAACAATTGGGAAGCGGATTATCTCAGTCGCCAAACGTTGCATCCGGGCGAATGGTCTCTTCACCCAGAGGTATTTCTTCAGATTGTTCAATTGTGGGGGCTCCCAGAGATAGATCTGATGGCCTCTCATCTAAACAAGAAACTTCCCAGGTATCTGTCCAGATCCCGGGATCCTCAGGCGGAGGCAGTGGATGCATTATCACTTCCTTGGAAGTATCATCCTGCCTATATCTTTCCGCCTCTAGTTCTTCTTCCAAGAGTAATCTCCAAGATTCTGAGGGAATGCTCGTTTGTTCTGCTAATAGCTCCGGCATGGCCTCACAGGTTTTGGTATGCGGATCTTGTCCGGATGGCATCTTGCCAGCCATGGACTCTTCCGTTAAGACCAGACCTTCTGTCACAAGGTCCTTTTTTCCATCTGGATCTGAAATCCTTAAATTTAAAGGTATGGAGATTGAACGCTTGATTCTTGGTCATAGAGGTTTCTCTGACTCCGTGATTAATACTATGTTACAGGCTCGTAAATCTGTATCTCGAGAGATATATTATAGAGTCTGGAAGACTTATATTTCATGGTGTCTTTCTCATCATTTTTCTTGGCATTCTTTTAGAATACCGAGAATTTTACAATTTCTTCAGGATGGTTTGGATAAGGGTTTGTCCGCAAGTTCTTTGAAAGGACAAATCTCTGCTCTTTCTGTTCTTTTTCACAGAAAGATTGCTATTCTTCCTGATATTCATTGTTTTGTACAAGCTTTGGTTCGTATAAAACCTGTCATTAAGTCAATTTCTCCTCCTTGGAGTTTGAATTTGGTTCTGGGAGCTCTTCAAGCTCCTCCGTTTGAACCTATGCATTCATTGGACATTAAATTACTTTCTTGGAAAGTTTTGTTCCTTTTGGCCATCTCTTCTGCTAGAAGAGTTTCTGAATTATCTGCTCTTTCGTGTGAGTCTCCTTTTCTGATTTTTCATCAGGATAAGGCGGTGTTGCGAACTTCTTTTGAATTTTTACCTAAAGTTGTGAATTCCAACAACATTAGTAGAGAAATTGTGGTTCCTTCATTATGTCCTAATCCTAAGAATTCTAAGGAGAAATCATTGCATTCTTTGGATGTTGTTAGAGCTTTGAAATATTATGTTGAAGCTACGAAATCTTTCCGTAAGACTTCTAGTCTATTTGTTATCTTTTCCGGTTCTAGGAAAGGCCAGAAAGCTTCTGCCATTTCTTTGGCATCTTGGTTGAAATCTTTAATTCATCTTGCCTATGTTGAGTCGGGTAAAACTCCGCCTCAAAGAATTACAGCTCATTCTACTAGGTCAGTATCTACTTCCTGGGCGTTTCGGAATGAAGCTTCGGTTGACCAGATCTGCAAAGCAGCAACTTGGTCTTCTTTGCATACTTTTACTAAATTCTACCATTTTGATGTATTTTCTTCTTCTGAAGCAGTTTTTGGTAGAAAAGTTCTTCAGGCAGCGGTTTCAGTTTGAATCTTCTGCTTATGTTTTTTGTTAAACTTTATTTTGGGTGTGGATTATTTTCAGCAGGAATTGGCTGTCTTTATTTTATCCCTCCCTCTCTAGTGACTCTTGTGTGGAAAGATCCACATCTTGGGTAGTCATTATCCCATACGTCACTAGCTCATGGACTCTTGTTAATTACATGAAAGAAAACATAATTTATGTAAGAACTTACCTGATAAATTCATTTCTTTCATATTAACAAGAGTCCATGAGGCCCACCCTTTTTTTGTGGTGGTTATGATTTTTTTGTATAAAGCACAATTATTCCAATTCCTTATTTTATATGCTTCGCACTTTTTCTTATCACCCCACTTCTTGGCTATTCGTTAAACTGATTTGTGGGTGTGGTGAGGGGTGTATTTATAGGCATTTTAAGGTTTGGGAAACTTTGCCCCTCCTGGTAGGAATGTATATCCCATACGTCACTAGCTCATGGACTCTTGTTAATATGAAAGAAATGAATTTATCAGGTAAGTTCTTACATAAATTATGTTATTATACAGGGTACCACTTTAGTAGTATGAAGAAAAAGATCTTATAGATATGCTGTCATTTGTTCAGATCACCAACGACCATGCAACCCTGATACATATTTGTTTTTACCTGTAAATGCTAAACTAAACGGCCTATGTTTTTTACATAATATCCCCCTTCCCCCCCTATTGTATTGATTTGAACTGAATTGTATAAATATGTCCAGAAGTCGAGCAGGGGCTACGGGGGGACTGGGAGATAGGTATTCTATATCGTGGTTTATGGTTTAGTCTCATGTTGGGTTGTGAATATTCTGGACGTATAAAGGCCTACCTTCTTCCACTTGACATTCATGTATGGAAACTAGGCCACACAGTTAGCATATGTTAATCTAAAAATTGAATGTCCAATTGAAAATGTATATATGTTAAAAGAGGTGCTGCTCATGGCTAAGTATATTCCCTTATTGATTAGGGTTCAAAACTGTTCATGGTCACTAGGACATACCTTATGTACTAGAGGCATCTGTACTGTTGTATATTGACAGGTGTGTTGCCATGATAACTGTAAAGATTTGTTTTGTAAGTCATGCTACCTCAATAAAAAAAAAAAAAAGTATAATTACACTCATAATAATGCCATCTATGGGACTATATGTTTGAATCCCTCTCCCACTTCGGAATCTCAGGATCATTTACAAAAGCTATACGGGCCATCTACACTGACCCATATGCATTCCTTAGAATTGCAGGTTATCAATCCAGGAGAATTACTATCCATAACGGCACTAGGCAGGGGTGCCCATTATCACCCTTGCTATTTGCTATATGCATAGAACCCCTAGCCCCTAGTATTAGAAATAACAAAGATATTGCTGGTATAAGGGTGGGAAGGTCTGTCCACAAGTTGTCCTTATTCGCAGACTACATCATATTAACAATTAGCAAACCCCTATTATCACTACCGATCCTATACGACCTTCTAACACAATTTGGCACCTTATCTGGCTATAAGATAAATAATAAAAAACAAGGTGATCTCCGGTGCAGCAGCTTGTATAACAGACCAGTGCTCAACCCTTAAAAATCAGCACAATATATGATAACAAGGACCCCACCTATATCTCACTCACATAGGTGTGGGTTATCAATCAGCAAAATTGTCCAGTGTAAATCAATTAAAATATAACTTTTATTAAGCAATTGTAAAAAACAAATGATTACAGACCTGGATCGAGTTCTTAGTTACAGTACTGTGTACTTAAGTAAATACCTCCGACTCCCACTGTGGCGTCACTAGTTTCGCCGAAGCTTTCTCAATAGTGACTACAATTGCTTAATAAAAGTTATATTTTAATTGATTTACACTGGATGGGACTTTTGTCTTTCAATAAAGGGAGACTTTTTGAGTTGACCGCTATACATTGTATTAACACGCCAAACTTTTTGACAATTTTTATAAGATAAATAATGACAAATGTGAGGCGATGGAGGTACATCTCCCAAACCATACAAAAAAGTTATTAGAAATAAATTTTAATTTCAAGTGGGCCACCCAAGCTATCAAATATCTTGCAGTCTTTATCCCATATAGCCTAAGAGATCTGTACAAATTTAATTACACTCCCCTCTATAAGTCCCTACTAAAAGAAATGAAAATCTGGAGCTCTTATAAGATCTCATTCTATGGAAAAATAGTGGTCAGTAAAATGGTAATCCTTCCAAGGCTTTTATACTTGTTTAGATCACTCCCCATTAATGTTCACTCAAGAGACATTAAGGAATTTCAGAAACAAGTGTTGGATTTTATATGGTCTAATAAAAAAGGCTTGAATTAATAGACATACTCTTTTAAAACATAAAGAGGAGGGAGGGTTAGGAGTACCTGACTTCCAGGCTTATTACAATTCAGCCAGACTGGCGCAAACAACACAACTATTCAACCCTAAAACCAATTTAGCCTGGGTCCACTTAAAAAGCGAAATGCTAAACCTTAACTCGATTTGTCAGATGTTCTGGACACATAAAAAAGACAGACCTAGCTTTTGGATGAAATATGTATCGCTGTCACATACCTTAGGTATATGGGATAGCAATCAAACAAAATTTTACCTGATCCCTGAAAATTCACTCCTGACACCTCTGGTGGTATTTTCAAATAAGTATAGAAGTCAAACAATTGACATTTGGGCTAATAAAGGCCTATACAGGATAGCGGATGCACTGCGAGGCGCAGAAGTCTTCTCATTCACACAATATGCCGACTTCATGTCCTCCACACTACAATCTTGGTTTCATTATTTCCAGCTCAAGTCTAGAGTAGAAGAAGTATATAGACCCGGAAAACTCCACTCCACCACACTATTTGAGAAACTATGTAGTCACGATACGAGAGTTAAAGGAGCAATTTCTGGCCTATATAGACTCTTATGTACAAAGAGACCACCAGTTAAATTTAATTTTATTAAAAAGTGGGAGGCAGAAACCAACCTCTCTATAGATATTAAGGAATGGGCCCATGTAATTCAAAACGGTTTAGCTTGTTCCATTAGTGCAAACCTGAAAGAAAATTATATCAAGGTGTTATATAGATGGTACTTACACCCAAGTAGAATTAAATATCATGGTGCAACCACAATTTACTAATAATACGAATCAATGCTATTGAGGCTGTCAGGCAGAAGGCACCTACGTCCACATGTGGTGGGAATGCCCACAGAGTGCGTTAGTATGGGCATCTACTTCTAAGCTACTGAGTGAAATATTTAACAAACAAATTACACTGACTATGGAACAGGCCCTCCTACACTTTCCCATACTAGGGATGTCAAAACACTCCTTAAAACTAGTGGGTATCATATGCACGGCAGTAAGAACAATCATAGCAAAGTTCTGGAAAACTTCAATACCCCATTATAATGTTATACTTAATAAAATCAAATTCTACTATCAAATGGCAAACATTGAATCCTCACTACTAGATCATAGAAATGAGTTTCTGAGGATCTAGGAGGACTGGATTGTGTGGGAAGATACAGTTAGAATGCAATCTAGACGGAGCATTAGAAACCAGGAGAGCTAAGATACGGTTAAAATGCTAAACAGACCTAACGAGTGCCCCTCAGAACTTTTCCCTCTCTCTCTCTTCTCTCTTTCTTTTTATCTGTGGACTTCCTTGTCCTTTTTCTCTCTTTATTGGTATTTCTATTATTTAAACTTGAAAATTTAAGAGGTAACCACTGCATTAAGATGTTGAACAATATCGGTCAATTTCCCATGTTAAGATATGACCTTTTTGTTGCTATGATTATTACTGATATATTATCTGTACTGTTGTGGAAACCTTTAATAAAAAATATTTCAAAATAATAATGCCATCTAATAAAAATTATTTTAAAAATAAATATTTCACACAAAAATGTTATAAGGAATCAAAGATATGAGATCTTAGGTGTTAGAAGATGAAGAAAAAGGTAGGCAAAGGGCTTTAACACTGAGATACATACATACACATGTCTAAAGATGTATATGTATATATATATATATATATATATATATATATATGTATTTATATATGTATTTACAGACATACTGTATATATATATATATATATATATATATATATATATATAAAAGCGTATTTATGCAATATTCATATGTATTAAAGGTTTTAACTGTATTTACTGTACATATTTCTTTCCAATGTTCTGCACATAGCAGAATGTTTTATGTATTTATAAATAGATATTCCTATAAATATCTGTAACTTGTAATAAGTGCACTAACCCACATTTGGTAATTGTTTACTAAATAGCACATCACTTGTAATCTGGCCCCTCTGATGGTAAAACACAAAGTTAAATTCAGATCAGAACAGCAATATATTTCTATTAAAGAGCTGAAAATGGCTGGTAATTGGGTGCTACGCACATACGCCTCTAATCATTAGCTCTCTGGCTGTGTTCAGCTATAAACCAGTATTGCATTGCTGTTCCAGATCTGTCTTTTTTTCCCGCATAGGTGGCGAGAGTCCACAAGCTGTTACGTATGGGATATACAGTCCTACCAGGAGGAGGCAAAGTTTTTGCCTTCGTTGGAGGTGGTTGAAGCATTATGATGTTCTTGATTCTTCAGTGAAAGGCGCTTCAGAGCATATTGAACCCCGGTTCCCCTCAGAGTACAGTGCTTGTCAGAGGGATGTCAAGGGAGTACTGCCTCGTGTCATCATGTTTTCATCTCACGGGAAATCTTTTCATGGGCTTTCTGTAAATTCGGTTGCAGTGATTCATCTTCTGCCTCCCTTTACAGATAGACGTTATACTCCTATTCCATTACCTCTGCTAATATGTTTCAGTACTTGTTTGGTTGTCTGCTATCAGTGGACGAGTGTCTAAGGGCAAGTATATTTTTAATTTCATTATATGGACACTCACAGCTATGGATTGGGCACTTTTAAATGTAAAAAAGTTTTAACTATGTATATTATATATAGAGCCTAGGGACAGGCACTATTCCCCTTGTTTATTCTTTAAGTATTTGCACATACGTTTTTCTTTTTTACATTGAGCTTACTAAATTTTATAACCCACATAAATGAATATGCATCTATGCAGTATTTCTCTTACCTTCTAGCATACAGAGGGCTAACACATAAATATACTGAATGTGCCCGAGCATGCACGCTGTGACGCATTTTTTTAAAGGACAGGGATAGCGCGTTATCAAATTGCACCTTATTAGTGTGCAAAGAAGTTTCTGAAAAAAACAGAACAAATGGAGAGCAACACCGTGCACCAAAAAGTACACAAGCGATCTAAGTGTAGTATAAAAAGTATCACTTTAATTCATAAAACACAAATAAAAAATGCACACTCACAATGTATAACCTCAAACATATGGGCCTCAAGTTATGAAGCTCCGTATTTTGCTGCATTCGCCGGCCGTATACGCTCGCCTAAGCTCGCCTTACATCGCCGCCGAATACATTCGCCAAAGTTATCAAGAAAGCTGTCAAGAAGCCGCACACCAAGTACAGAGTGATGAGCAGCGGACTGTTGTTAACTGACAGTCATCGATCTCGCTGCTCATCGGCTTCTTCTCAGCTTTCTTGCTAGCCTGTCACTAAGCACCCACACTATACTATACTGCTCCCGGAGCCCCCGCAACTGAATAAAGTTACATCCCCTAATCTACCCCCTACACCGCCGCCGCCGCCATTATATTAAATGAATTAACCCCTAAACCTAAGTCTAACCCTAACACCCCCTATTAATCTAAATAAATATTCCTATCATTAAATAAATGAATCCTATTTAAAACTAAATACTTACCTATAAAATAAACCCTAAGATAGCTACAATATAATTAATAATTACATTATAGCTATTTTAGGGTTTATTTTTATTTTACAGGCAAGTTTGTATTTATTTTAACTAGGTACAATAGCTATTGAATATATTGAATAATTAACTATTTAATAGCTACCTAGATAAAATAATTACAAAATTACATGTAAAATAAAACCTAACCTAAGTTACAAATACACCTAACACTACACTAGCAATAAATTAATTAAATAAATTAACTACAATGATCTAAAATAAAATACAATTAAATAAACTAAACTATAGTACAAAAAAACACACTAAATTACAAAAAATAAAAAAAAAATATTACAAGAAGTTTAATCTAATTACACCTTAATAAAATAAAAAAGCCCCCCAAAATAATAAAATTCCCTACCCTAAACTAAATTACAAAAGTAACCAGCTCTTTTACCAGCCCTTAAAATGGCTTTTTGCGGTGCATTGCCCCAAAGTAATCAGCTCTTTTACCTGTAAAAAAAAAGCAATACAATACCCCCTTCCCAACATTACAACCCACCACCCACATACCCCTACTCTAAAACCCACCCGATCCCCCCTTAAATAAACCTAACACTACCCCATTGAAGATCACCCTACCTTGAGCCGTCTTCACCCAACTGGGCCGAACTCTTCATCTGATGCAGGCACAAGTGGTCCTCCAGCCGGGCAGAAGTCTTCATCCGATCGGGGCAGAAGAGGTCCTCCATCCGGCAGAAATCTTCATCCAGCCAATAGAATGCGACATCAATTCTTTTGGCTGATCCAATCAGCCAATCGGATTGAACTTCAATCCGATTGGCTGATTACATCAGCCAATCAGATTTTTCCTACCTTAATTCCGATTGGCTGATAGAATCCTATCAGCCAATCGGAATTCTAGGGATGCCATCTTGGATGACGTCATTTAAAGGACCAGTCATTCGTCGGGTAGTCGTCGGTAGAGCTGGATGTTCCACGCCGGAGGTCTTCAGGATGGAGTCGCTCATCGCCAGAAGGATAAAGATAGAAGATGCTGCTTGGATGAAGATTTCTGCTGGATGGAGGACCTCTTCTGCCCCGATCGGATGAAGACTTCTGCCCGGCTGGAGGACCACTTGTGCCCGCATCGGATTAAGAGTTCGGCCGGTTGGGTGAAGACGGCTCAAGGTAGGGTGATCTTCAATGGGGTAGTGTTAGGTTTATTTAAGGGGGGATCGGGTGGGTTTTAGAGTAGGGGTATGTGGGTGGTGGGTTGTAATGTGGGGGCTATTGTATTGCTTTTTTTTTTTTACAGGTAAAAGAGCTGATTACTTTGGGGCAATGCCCCGCAAAAAGCCCTTTTAAGGGCTGGTAAAAGAGCTGGTTACTTTTGTAATTTAGTTTAGGGTAGGGAATTTTATTATTTTGCAGGGCTTTTTTATTTTATTAGGGGGCTTAGATTAGGTGTAATTAGATTAAACTTCTTGTAATATTTTTTTTATTTTTTGTAATTAAGTGTTTGGTTTTTTTGTAATATAGTTTAGTTTATTTAATTGTATTTTATTTTAGATCATTGTAGTTAATTTATTTAATTAATTTAATGATAGTGTAGTGTTAGTATTTATTTTACAGGTAATTTTGTAGTTATTTTAACTAGGTAGCTATTAAATAGTTAATAACTATTTAATATCTATGGTACCTAGTTAAAATAAATACAATGTTGCCTGTAAAATAAAAATAAATCCTAAAATAGCTACAATATAATTATTAAATATATTGTAGCTATTTTAGGGTTTATTTTACAAGTAAGTATTTAGTTTTAAATAGGAATAATTTAGTTAATAATTGTAATATGTATTTAGATTTATGTAAATAATATTTAAGTTAGGGGGGTATTAGTGTTAGACTTAGGTTTAGGGGTTAATAAGTTTAATATAGGTGGCGGCAGGGTCCGGGAGCGGCGGTTTAGGGGTTAAACATTTCATTTAGTTGTGGCGGGGTCCGGGATCCACAGGATAGGGGTTCATAACTTTAATATAGGTGGCGGCGGTATAGGGGGCTGCAGATTAGGGGTTAATATATTTATTATAGTTGCGGCGGGGTCCAGGAGCGGCGGTTTAGGGTGTAATAACTTTATTTAGGTGCGGAGGGCTCCGGGAGCGGCGGTTTAGGGGGTAATACATATAATGTAGGTGGCGGCGGGGTCCAGGAGCGGCGGTTTAGGGGGTAATAATTTAGGTAGTGGCGGTGTAGGGGGGCAGATTAGGGGTTAATAGGTATAATGTAGGTGGTGGCGGGGTCCGGGAGCGGCGGTTTAGGGGTTAATATATTTATTATAGTTGCGGCGGTGTACAGGAGCAGCGGTTTAGGGGGTAATAACTTTATTTAGGTGGCGGCAGTGTAGGGGGGGGCAGATTAGGGGTGTTTAGACTCGGGGTACATGTTAGGGTGTTAGGTGCAGACATCTCCCATAGAAATCAATGGGATATCGGGCAGCAGCGAACATGAGCTCTCGCTGCTGTCAGACTCCCATTGATTCCTATGGGATCTGCCGCATCCAGGGCGGCGGATTGAAAACCAGGTACACTGGGCCGGAATAGTGCCGAGCGTACCAGCTAATTATTTGATAACTACCAAAAGTAGTCAGATTGTGCAGAACTTGCATTTGGAACATTTGTAGTGACGTAAGAATCGATCTGTGTCGGACTGAAACCGGCGGAACGTAGCTTACGCCACTATATTCTACTTTTGCCGGTCTCTAGCCTTTGATAACTAAGGCGAATCAGCCTCGCCACAAATACGCTGCGGAATTCCAGCGTATTTGCGGTTGACGGCTTGATAACTAGAGGCCATGAGATATGTTCCAGCGTGTATATGTGTAAGACTGACGATCCACCAGCCTGTTAATTACTCCTCCACAGCAGCGGATATCCACTTAGACACTCGTAGGATAAAACAGATTATCATCCGATTTATACTCTGTCAGTGGTGGTTCAGGGTAAGTTTGTACATACAAGGATCAGTACATCTTTACAACCGAGGACTGTGTATCAAAGCAGGAAAGAAGATGGAGAAGTTTTTGAAAAAACAGAACAAATGGAGCGCAACACCTTGCACCAAAAAGTACACAAACGATCTAAGTGTAGTATAAAAAGTATCACTTTAATTCCTAAAACACAAATAAAAAATGCACACTCACAATTAATTATTAGTGTGCACCTTCTATTAAAATTTTGCGCCATTGGTCACTCTTTAAAATAAGCGTCCCCACAACATCTCATGCCCTAAATCGTGCATCGACCTACATATAGAGGGCTAACACAAGTGTCTCAAGACGCATCAATAAACGCTCTTGTTACACTGCATCATTTATGTGCACAACACATTTTATTTAGTTTTCAAAAATTGTGCAAACTGATTTTTATAGTTTCTGGGCTACATACTTGGGTCTAGATTTGGAGTTTGGCGGTAGCCGTGAAAACCAGCGTTAGAGGCTCCTAACGCTGGTTTTAGGCTACCTCCGGTATTTGGAGTCACTCAAAAAAGAGTCTAACGCTCACTTTTCAGCCGCGACTTTTCCATACCGCAGATGCCCTTACGTAAATTGCGTATCCTATCTTTTCAATGGGATTTTTCTAACTCCGGTATTTAGAGTCGTGTCTGAATTGAGCGTTAGAATTCTAACGACAAAACTCCAGCCGCAGAAAAAAAGTCAGTAGTTAAGAGCTTTCTGGGCTAACGCCGGTTCATAAAGTTCTTAACTACTGTACTCTAAAGTACACTAACACCCATAAACTACCTATGTACCCCTAAACTGAGGTCCCCCCACATCGCCGCAACTCGATTAAATTTTTTTAACCCCTAATCTGCCGACCGCCACCTACGTTATCCTTATGTACCCCTAATCTGCTGTCCCTAACACCGCCGACCCCTATATTATATTTATTAACCCCTAATCTGCCCCCCACAACGTCGCCGCCAGCTACCTACACTTATTAACCCCTTATCTGCCGTCCGCACGCCGCCGCCAGCTACATTATCCCTATGTACCCCTAATCTGCTGCCCCTAACACCGCCGACCCCTATATTATATTTATTAACCCCTAACCTGCCCCCCACAACGTCGCAGCCAGCTACCTACAATAATTAACCCCTAATCTGCCGACCGCAAAGAGCCGCCAGCTACATTATAGCTATGTACCCCTAATCTGCTGCCCCTAACACCGCCGACCCCTATATTATATTTATTAACCCCTAACCTGCCCTCCCTAACATCGCCGACACCTAACTTCAATTATTAACCCCTAATCTGCCGACCGAATCTCGCCGCTATTCTAATAAATGTATTAACCCCTAAAGCTAAGTCTAACCCTAACACTAACACCCCCCTAAGTTAAATATAATTTACATCTAACGAAATTAATTAACTCTTATTAAATAAATTATTCCTATTTAAAGCTAAATACTTACCTGTAAAATAAATCCTAATATAGCTACAACATAAATTATAATTATATTATAGCTATTTTAGGATTAATATTTATTTTACAGGTAACTTTGTATTTATTTTAACCAGGTACAATAGCTATTAAATAGTTAAGAACTATTTAATAGCTAAAATAGTTAAAATAATTACAAATTTACCTGTAAAATAAATCCTAACCTAAGTTACAATTAAACCTAACACTACACTATCAATAAATTAATTAAATAAAATACCTACAATTACCTACAATTAAACCTAACACTACACTATCAATAAATAAATTAAATACAATACCTACAAATAACTACAATGAAATTAACTAAAGTACAAAAAATAAAAAAGAACTAAGTTACAAAAAATAAAAAAATATTTACAAACATAAGAAAAATATTACAACAATTTTAAACTAATTACACCTACTCTAAGCCCCCTAATAAAATAACAAAGCCCCCCAAAATAAAAAAAATGCCCTACCCTATTCTAAATTACTAAAGTTAAAAGCTCTTTTACCTTACCAGCCCTGAATAGGGCCCTTTGCGGGGCATGCCCCAAGAAGTTCAGCTCTTTTGCCTGTAAAAAAAAACATACAATACCCCCCCCCTAACATTACAACCCACCACCCACATACCCCTAATCTAACCCAAACCCCCCTTAAATAAACCTAACACTAAGCCCCTGAAGATCTCCCTACCTTGTCTTCACCTCACCGGGTTCAGCGATCGGTCCAGAAGAGGGTCCGAAGTCTTGATCCAAGCGGAGCAAGAAGAGGTCCTCCATCCGGTAGAAGTCTTCATACAAGCGGGGCAGAAGAGGTCTTCCATCCGATTGAAGTCTTCATCCAAGCGGGATCTTCTATAGTCATCCATCCGGAGCGGCGCGGCAGCATCCTGAAGACCTCCGACGCGGAACATCCATCCTGGCCGACGACTGAACGACGAATGACGGTTCCTTTAAATGACGTCATCCAAGATGGCGTCCCTCGAATTCCGATTGGCTGATAGGATTCTATCAGCCAATCGGAATTAAGGTAGGAATATTCTGATTGGCTGATGGAATCAGCCAATCAGAATCAAGTTCAGCTCAAACAGCCCCATTGTTTTCTATGGGGGAATCGTGCATGAGCACGTTTTTGAGGCTGGCCGCTTGCGTAAGCAACTCTGGTATCGAGAGTTGAAGCTGCGTTAAATATGCTCTACGCTCCTTTTTTGGAGCCTAACGCAGCCTTTATGTGGACTCTCAATACCAGAGTTATTTTTATGGTGCGGCCAGAAAAAAGCCGGCGTTAGCTTTTCGGGTCCTTACCGACAAAACTCTAAATCTAGCCGTTAGAGATTATTGTCCTTTGCAAACACTATACAGGGGGTATATTTTTTCCCATTCCTAAAAGCTTGCTAGAAAAAGGGGGTTATAATAGTAATTATTGCCATAATGGAGCAGCAACAACCTGTCCCTGAAGCTACCATAGGAATTGAGTTTGTTGAACACCTTTCTTTCAAAGCTAAGTGTGCTTATTGCAATACAACTAAAGTAGCTTCTTCAGCTCATTTATGTGACTCCTGGTTCTATTTTTTATCACATACCGATCAATCTAATTATGTTTCTAGGTGTAATAATGCACCTACTGTTCCCTCCTTACAGATGAATGCAGATGGCGTACCCCCAGCAATGAAAAAGTTTATTGCTGCCACCATTACGAAGACTCTGACTGCACTACCGCCTTCAAATAAATGAAAAAGGTCAGTTCAGATTTGACCTTCTACTAGTCATGAGAATACATGCTCACTTACACTTAAAATTATCAAGTTGCATTTAAGTACTTTTTTCCGGTTTCCCCCCGAAGTTGTGGTACCAGATCCGAAGTTTGTGTTCCAAAGCACAAAACAAAGTTTCATAACAGTGCTTTGCTGCTAATCCCTGTTTTGTGTCCTTAGCCACCAGCACCGGAAACACGTAACCACGCTGACAGGTATGATGCCGGAAGTGCGTCACCTCTATGTGTTTCGTTCTGATTTGTCAGAATTTCTTCAAGGAGGATTTGTTGATTGTGAATACCAGCTCCACATTGCCGGCCTCCCTTTATAATGTCCATAGCAGATAATTAGCCAATCGCCATACAAAGTCCTTATCACATGATATAGGGATCCGTTATTCATACAGTTGATGTGCAATTATGCGGAAAATACATCTAAGGATTAGTTTACTGGTGATGAGCTAAATGCCACCTAATATAAAAAAAACAGTAGAGATATATCTGATTCCCAGCTATAGAGTATCCAGGTATAAAGAGGAGCCAATACTGGCTTGCAGAGATTTACGGCACCTGAACCCAAGCTTAGGGCTATCCTGTGGGACACTTTCATTTTCCAGTCTGACCGGAGCATGTTTTTTAACACTTAAGTGCCCCGTGTCTTACAGAACTGTTACTCAGCCGGCTTTGGGACATGCTAGCATGTGGAGAATGTGGGGAATATGAAATGTATACCTTTGTGTTCTATATTTCATTGCTTGAGATTTTACTGGCACAGTTTTTAAGGTAAAGGCATACTTAGTTTCTTTTTTATCTCTCAATAAAGTGAACATTTTTGTATTTGGTGCAGCTTTGTCCTGCTTTGGCTTAAGTGTAATTAATCCTATATATTGTTCAAAATGTTATTTGGGACTGCAAGCACATAGAGTATCACTTAAATTTCTAATTATATCCAATTGCACCCTGTCTTTGGATTTGGTTTTCTAATTTTATTTATATTAGGTGGCATTTAGCTCGTCACCAGTAAACCAATCCATAGATGTATTTTCCGTATATTTTCACATCAACTGTATGAATAACGGATCCCTATATCATGTGATAAGAACTTTGTATGGCGATTGGCTAATTATCTGCTATGGACATTATAAAGGGAGACTGGCAATGTGGAGCTGGTATTCACAATTGACAAATCCTCATTGAAGAAGTTCGGACGAATCCGAATGAAACGCGTAGAGGAGGCACACTTCAGGCATCTTACCTGTCTGCGTGGTCATGTGTTTCCGGTGCTGGTGGCTAAGGGCACCAAACAGGGATTAGCAGCAAAGCACTGTTCTGAAAATTTGTTTTGTGCTTTGGACACACAAACTCCAGATCCGGTACCACAACCGGTGAAGTACTTGAATGCAACTTGATAATTTAAGTGTAAGTGAGCATGTATTTGATGAATAGTATTGTTAATAAATATTCTGAATCGGAGCTGCGGTTTCTAGTTCTTTTGCTAGACACTGCCTACTATTTTCGGCTGGACCAAGGAATTTCCAGTCTTTGGGAGCTGCACCCGGATTCATCTAACTACTTACCCCATTTTATGGACTAAGTATCTTTTAAATATATGGTTTATATTGATTACAGTGTTTTAATCAATTGCCATGTGTATTCTCTAGAAGGATTTTGGCATCTCAGGAAATAATAATTTTTCAAAGGTATAGAGTTGAGCAACACTGAATGTGCATATAAATTTGTTTTTGTGGTACTTTATTTTTTAAAAGATTGGATTTCAGTTTTTGTACTAGTAATATATGTACTGACCTACAAAATACTGAAATATCTTTGAGTTATGAGGATTCCTCTAATAGTGAGGCTCCCTCATCAGACACAGAACCAGATAATTCCTCCTTTTTATTTAAAACTGAACATATTTATTCTCTTTTGAAGGTATTCTTAGTCACTTTAGGGATTGAAGAAGCTAAATCTGCTAATGATAAACCCTGTAATCGCCTGAATTTAGTATATAAAACGGTTGTTAATCTCCCTGAGATTTTCCTTATACCTGGTGCTATATCTGATATGATTGCTAAAGAATGGTCTAAACCAGGTGACTCTTTTAACCCTTCTTCAAGGTTTAAGAAACTATATCCTTTACCTGCTGCTTACTTAGATTTATTGGAAACAGTCCCCAAAGTGGATGGGGCCATTTCCACTCTAGCTGAGCATACTACTATTCCTTTAGAAGACAGTACTTCTTTTAAAGACTCTTTAGAAAGAAAACTTGAATCTGAGAAGGGCATATTTACTGGCTATATTCTTAGACCAACCATATCTATTGCTGATGTAGCTGCTACTTCTACTTTCTGGTTATCCAGTTTTGCTCAGCTGTTGTCTACTGACCCTGGATGTTCTAATATTTTGGATTTGCTTCAATATGCAAATAATTTTACTTGCAATGCAGTATTTGATATCATGAAAATTAACATCAAAACTATGTATTTAGCTAATCTTTCCAGAAAAGCTCTATGACTTAAATCATGAAATGCTGAAATGTTATCAAACCAGATTACTATCTCTTTCTTTCCAAGGAAAGAAATTATTTGGGTCTCAACTGGATTATATTATTTCTTCTATTACTGGAGGTAAGTGAGTGTTTCTTCCCCAAGACAGAATGTCTAAAGGGAAATTTAAGACTCCCAATCACTTTCGTTCCTTTCGTCAGAACAGAGAACTAAAAATTGCCTCCTCCCTTAAACCCTCTGGCTCAGTCTTGAGACCTTCTTCAAATTGTAACAAATCCAAGCAGTTTAAGAAACCTAATCCAGCCTCTAAGACCTCATGAAGGTATGGCCCCAATCCAGTACTTCTGGTAGTGGGCAAATTAACCCTTTTTCAGAAATTTTGGTTGGAATCTGTCCAAAATCCCTGGATTCAGAACATTATTTCTCAGGGATATCAAATTGGATTCAGACTACGACCTCCTACAGGAAGTTTTTTTCTCACCCATATTTCAAAACATTCTATGAAAGCCCAGGCATTTCTAAAATTTGTTTCGGATCTGGATGGGTTTTTATTCAAATCTCTTCATTTTACCAAAGAAGGACAATTCTTTCAGACCAATTCTGGATCTAAAAACTCTAAACAAATTTGTAAGAATTCCAACTTTCAAAATGGAAACTATAAGGACTATCCTACCATTTTTTCAACAAGGTCACTTTATGTCCTCATTAGATTTACAGGATGCTTACCTTCATATCCCAATACATCCAGATTGTGATGGACCCAATACATCCAGATTGTGATTAACACCGGATACCCCAACTGGGTATCTCCGCCAAAAGGTCCTGCTTCCACCCCCAAACCTTTAGCTGTATAGCGGGAAAGTGATTATAACAAGTAGCCCACCCTAATAACCAGACAAGACCAGTATTAAGGTGAAACATGAACAGACTTTATTGAGACAAACACACAGCTTATATACACATTTGCCATCTGATAAGAGCCTTATCTGATCAAGAGAGCACCGCCCCTCCAGATTCTCTGGCATCGCCAAACCACTAAGCTGTCTAAAAGGTACACATACTACTTTTAACTGGGATTCATCTGCAGAAAATGCATTTACCTTCCTAAAAGACGCTTTTACATCAGCTCTCATACTCCATTTCCCTGACCCAGAGCTACAATACATCCTAGAGGTGGATGCCTCTGAATATGCCCTTGGGGCCATACTCTCCCAATGGAAGACTACGAACATGCAGTTACATCCCGTAGCCTTTTACTCCCGGTTGATGACAGCACAAGAGTTGAATTATCCCATCGGAGAGAAAGAGCTTCTTGTAATCAAATCTTTGTTCGAGCACTGGCGACACCTGCTAGAAGGTACCAAAATTCCCATCTTGGTTTACACTGACCACAGGAATTTAGAATATCTGCAGACCAGCAAAACTTTATCCGCTGGACAACTTCGCTGGAGCCTTTACTTCACAAGGTTTAAGTTTCACATCACTTATAGGCCAGGCTCATAAAATGGGAAGGCCGATGCCCTCTCCAGAAACCTGAGTCGAACTCCTGCACTGACCACTCCCCAATCAGTTTTGACTCCTGAGCACTTTATCGGGACTATCCACACCTCATATGAAACACTACGCACTAACCAACAGGATGACTCATCCTACCCAAAAGAGAAGTTACTTCTCAAACCAGATGATCTATATTACTCCAGAGATAAACTTTATATACCCCCCTCCTTAAGGGAGGACATACTTCAAGAACATCACGATACACCTCTAGTAGGCCATCCAGGAACTCCTAAAACAATAGATTTGGTACGCAGGATTTACTGGTGGCCAAAGATTAACCAAACCATTAAGGACTATGTTACAACTTGTCCAACATGTGTAACATCAAAATCTGAAAAAGCCCAACCATATGGGTTGCTAAAACCCCTACCAATTCCGGTCAGACCATGGCACACTGTTGGCATGGACTTCATTGTAGAACTTTCCAAGTCTAAAGGGTGTAATTCTATCTTAGTAGTAGTCGATCTACTTACTAAAATGGCCCATTTTGTTCCCTACAAGAAATTACCAACTTCTGTTGAAACAGCTAAATTGTTCCTCACCCATATTGTGAGGTTGCATGGCCTCCCTTCTGTGATTGTAACCGACAGAGGATCTCAGTTCACCTCCCGGTTTTGGAAGCAACTCTGCAAAGTACTACAGATCAATCATCGATATAGCACAGCTTTCCATCCTCAAACAAATGGG
The DNA here is from genome assembly GCF_027579735.1 of Bombina bombina. NCBI lineage: Eukaryota > Metazoa > Chordata > Amphibia > Anura > Bombinatoridae > Bombina > Bombina bombina. Next base: position 903,851,676 of record NC_069502.1, on the reverse strand, counting down.
CAGACGGAGAGAGTTAACCAATGTCTGGAACAATACCTCAGGTGTTACTGCTCCTATCAACAGGATACATGGTTTGACAATATTCCAATGGCAGAATACGCCAACAATAACTCCATAAATACCTCCACCAAAACATCTCCTTTCCTTGTTTCCGGAAACAAATACCACATCACCCCAGGTGAATGACTTAACCAACACTCTTATGGAGATACATACCTATGTCATAAACAGTATCACACTCGCTCAAGAAAAACAGAAGACTTATTACGATGCCAGGAGAAGGAAGCCACCCACCTACCACATAGGTGACAGGGTTTGGCTTTCAACAAGGCACTTGAAACTAAGAACCTCATGTAAGAAGTTCTCAAAGTTGTATCTAGGACCCTACAACATCACGAGAGTTGTAAATGAGAATGCTGTCACTTTGGCCTTGCCACCCGAATTTTGTGTCCATCCAACATTCCATGTGTCTCTTCTGAAGCCTATTACTCCTACTTGGACTACCGGCCGAGAAGAGCCCCTTATCTCGGTTGAGACTGAAGAGGAGATTTATGAGATCAGTCGCATCTTAGACTGCAGGATCTTCCAGGGTCAGTTGCAGTACCTGGTAAGGTGGAAAGGTTATCCTCCTGTTGACGATTCATGGGAGCCCTGCACTAATCTTCATGCTGTCCGCTTGTTAGCCCGTTTCTACCATGCCAATCCGGACAGGCCTGGACCCTCTGCTGCGGTGCAGCCCCATTGAGGGGGGACATGTCAGGTATTTGGCTTGTTCGTGTGTATACCTTCAAATTCAGCCTTTATAATCCTACCTAACCCTGCACCACCTGCTAATTAATTTTGTTTAGGTAGTAGCTCTGCTATTCACAGGACACGCTATAGAAGCTCTCTGATAGCAAGCTGTAAATCACCTGCCTTTGTTCTGGAACTACTAAAGCCCCATCTAATCTCTGGATTTTGCCTGTCTGACAGATGTCAGTAAAAGAGGAAAGTAAACTAATTTATAAACAAAGCTTCTGTGGGTTGAAGCCGCACGGACTGAAACAGCTGATTATCGGGTCGTTCCGACTCTCCTGTCTAATTGCCGCTCCCTGCAGCTCCGGACTTAAGGTGTTTGTCAATCCACTTACCGGCTTGTTCGTACCGTAGCAATCTGTCTTTGTTACCTTCTTTACTCAACGTTCTGCAGTGCCTAAGTGAATTAACCGGGTGGCTCCGCCCCCCCCCATTTCGTCATACAGACTGTCAGTCAAAACCAACAGTTGATCCGGTGTCTCTCACGCCTCCTGAGTCTCGGCATCGCTCATTGCACTGTCAGCTCCACTCTCTCACCTCACACAGCTCCACAGCATAAATCAGCAGACTACAATAACCAGAATAAGGAGAAGTGCGATCTGGCACTTATAAAGATCTATCTGAATTCTTGTCTCTGCCGTTATTTCTAAGTTATACAGGACTTTAAGTACTCTCTCCTGTAACCAAGATCACAAGATCAGGGAAACAGAACAGTTTCTTCTTAAAGCAACATACGTTAAGTAAACATATGATCTGCAGTTGTGATCCTCAACTTTCACCTTTTTATATGCAACTTGTATGATAAACAAGCCTTCTGAGCTGACAGCAGGGTATTTGTGGTTTTACCTTATTTAAACGATATCTTGGTACTAACTCAATCTTTTCATTTAGCAGAATTTCACACAAATCAACTGTTGTTGCTTCCAAAACATGGTTTGATGATCAATTTTCCAAATAGTTCCTTGATTCCTCAGACAAATGTCATCTTTTAAGGTTTCCAAATAGATTCAGTGTCCATTGCTCTTTCTTTAACAGAAAAGAGATGAATAAAATTGGTTTTTAGCTTGTCTAAACCGTCAGTCTCTCTCATTCCCTTCAGTGGCTATGTGTATGGAAGTACTAGGCCTCATGATTGCAGCATCGGACGCAATCCAATTTGCTCGTTTTCATATGAGACCTCTTGAGCTTTGTATGCTACACCAATGGTGCAAGGATTATATTCAAATCATCAGCGCAATCAGGGACTAAGTATCCTGTAAATAATGCTAAGACAAGAGAATAAATCCCACATTTTCATCAAAAGAGCTGATATATCCATGTCAAGGGGAGTTAGGTATTAACAGTGAGAGATCGATCATAGGCTAGACCCATTTAAAGTAGAAAGTAATGTATCAGTGTGAAAAAAAAATGCAAATATCAATAAAATAAACACTGTTAAATAAAAACTGGTAAATAAAAAAAGCAAAAAGTCCCGTAGTGAATCACTGCTACATGAAATCCTCCCAGAACTGATATTTGATACAGTCTAATAAACAAGTGAATAGTACTGCAAGTTAATATAACCAGTAGGAATGTTCCATAGAACACATGAACGTAAGTGCTGCATAATCAGTAGGAAGCATTTTCTCTTCCTAGACAAGGTAGACACTGGAATACAAAACTGGAAACAGCACCCCTCGGATCCAAATGTAGATTTATTACAAGAATAAATAATCGCTAAAAAATGCACTTACTAGGCAGTGGTAGAAGTACATCTGTACAAGTATACACACAAGTCCTATCTCAGTACCAGGGCATATTTAGGTTTTGTGCTGCCCTAGGCACTCAAAATTCTGCTGCCCACCCCCCCAAAAAAAAGGAAAAGGTTTTAGGCCTTTTTTCCCCTTAGTATTTTTTGGGGTCAGTGTGTCATTTTTTTTTTTCCCATAACAATTCAAAAGAAAATGGCTAGCAAAACACTTGCATACAGGTGGGTTAAATTGCATGCATCTCATACCATTTTCTCCCTGAGAGAAGGGAGAGAAAAGAAGGGGAGGGGAGAAAAGGGAGGGAAAGGAAAGAAGGAAGGGAGGGAGAGAGAGAGAGAAAAGTGGGTAGGAAGAGGAGAAATTGAGGGGAGGGAAAGAAGGTAGGGAAAGAAAGGGATAGAAGGGAGCAAGGGAGGGAGTTGAAAGAAAGAAGGGAGGGAGGAAGGAAGGGAGGGAGTTCAGGGAGGGAGTGAATTGAGGAAGGGAGGGAGAAAGGGAAAGAAGGGAGAGAGGAAGGGAAGTAAAGAATAATACACTTTGAAAACAATCACTGCCCTTTACGAGCAACAACATACAGTCATACCATCATTCAAGTAATAAAAAGTTTTAAGTGTCCGTTTACTATTTACTTTGTGGGTTCATGAATGCAGAGAAAGCTATTAGTAGCTAACATACATTAGCACTGAGAGTTTACAATTAGACATCACAAGCTGATCTAAGCAGTACACAGATGCATCTAGTCTGTTAGTTACTAAGACCTGCAATAAGCACTGCGCTCCCAGATCCACCACAGCTGACAAGGGGCAGCAGCATATCGGCACAAGGTCTTCTGCAGCCTCACCTTGTAAGCATATCCCCAGGCAAGTTTCTTACCAAAAACGCTTCCACTGTAAAAATGCCAGCGGCTCTAAATGAAGCAATGGTTTAAAGGAGCACTGCCTGTAAAGAGTGACCTTATTCAGTACACGCGCCTTGTCTTCTCTGTAAAAGCCTGCACTTTATCGCTCACTGTACTGTATGCTGGCTTTTAGAGAGAGGATAGGGCAGATGTGCTGCCCCTCCCAAATCTGCTGCCCTAGGCACCGGCCTTGTTTGCCTAGGCCATAATACGCCCCTGGGAGGAGGCCAAGATTCCCAAACCCCAAGAGCTCTATAAAACCCTTTCAACCATACATGTACCTTAGTCTTTACTTTGCCTCTGCTGGAGAAGAATAAATATGTGCATTTGATTCTTCATAGAGAGGTTCTCAGTCTATATTGAGGCCCAGTTTCCCTTCAGAATACAGTGCTTGTCAGAGGGATTGTATATGGGGTATGGTTTGTGGTTCCTTTTTCACATCATGGGAAATCTGTCACAAACCCTCCATAATTGGTTGCAGGGACTTGTCTTTTGCCTCCTCCTACAATATACTCCTATTCCATAACTTCTGCTGATAAACTTCAGTACTGGTTTGGCTGTCTACTAATTGTTTGCTGGTGGACGAGTGTCTATTGGTAAATATAATTTCTTAACATTTAGACACTCTATAGCCTTGTTATGGGCATTTATTGTTTATATAAATATATTTATTAATATATATAGCCCTGGGACAGAATCTATAAAATATTCACCTTTCTGATTTTGCATGCGTCAGATTTTTGGCCTTCAGGTCTCCGCACATCGGAATAGTGTACATTTGTTTAACGCTCGTCTGAACAGCGCACAAATGACCTTGGTCTTGCGCACATTGGGTTTTGGCGTCCTAAATTCCCTTATAACTGTCTGTTTTTTTGCACACGTTATTTCAGTCTGCTGAGCATTATCTAGACTTCCTATGTGAAGCCTCATGCTTTGTTTTCCAGTTCAGCATAGTGTGCATTGTACCTGTAAGTTTTTTTAAAGCTACTTTAGGAGGGGTTAAGTTATTTCTATTCCTCATTAACTTTTTTAAGGGGTTATAGTGTTTATTGCTTTGCGTTGTCAATGCTTTAATGTAGCTGTCTGATTCTGTGCCTACATCTACCTTAGAAGCCGAGTCTCCTGAACACCTTCCTACAAAGATTAAAGGGACAGTCTACTCCAAACTGTTTATTGTTTAATAAGATATACAATGCCTTTATTACCAATTCCCCAGTTTTGCACAGAAAACATAGTTATATAAATACACTTTTTACCTTTGTGATTACCTTATATCTAAGCCTTTTCTGACAGCCCCCTGATCCCATGACTTTATTATCTATTGACTTACATTTTATCCAATTAGTGCAGTGTCTGCCACAACCCATGGGCGTTAGAACCATGTTATCTTTATGGCTCACATGAACTAGCAGTCCTCTGTTGTGAAAAGCAAATACAAAAACATGTGATAAGAGTCTGTCTTTAGTGGCTTAGAAACAGGCAGACATTTAAAGGTTTAAAGGTTATAAAGTATATTAATATAACAATGTTGGTTGTGCAAAGCTGCGGTATGGGTAGTAAAGGCATTATCTATCTTTTTAAGTAATAACATTTCTGGTGTAGACTGTCCCTTTAAGTGTGTTTATTGTAAAGAGGCTGAGGTCTCTTCTCCAGCTTATTTATGTGACTCATGTTTAAAAATGTTAATGCATTCAGACCAACCTAATTATATGGTTATTGTTGCTCCTTCTGTTTGTTCAATACAGGAGGATGCTTCTGATATATCAGCCGGTGTGAAAAATCTCATCAAAGCTGCTGTTTCTAAGGCACTGGCTGCTCTCCCGCCTTCATGTAAGTGTAAAAGATCAGCTCAGATTTTACCCTTTACTAGTACTATGTCTTCTGAAGTCAGGGATACTGTTATGTCTTCAGAAGGTGAAGTTTCCTCTGGTGATGAGTCTTCTTCTGATGTTGAACTTGATACTTCCTCTTATTTGCTAAAAATGTAACATATGTTTTCTGTTTGAAAGAGGTTTTTCTTACTTTGGGGGTTAAAGATTCTTAAGTTTTTAAGGATAAGCCTTGTAATAATTTAAATTCAGTTGTTAAGACTGTTGTTAACCTCCCTTAGGTTTTTCCTATCCCTGATGCTGTCTCTGACATAGTTTCTAGGGAATGGTCTAAGCCAGGTAATTCATTTAATCCTTCTGCAAGGTTTAAAAAGTTATATCCTTTACCTGCTGCTAATGTTGAATTGTTGATGGGGCTTTTCCCCCTCTGGTAAGTGTACTACTATCCCTTTGGAAGACAGTACTTTTAAAGACCCTTTGGATAGAAAATTAGAGTCTTTTCATTGTAGGGCCTTTTTACATAAAGGCTATATTATCAGGCCAGCTATTTCTATTGCTGATGTAGCTGCTGCTTCATCTTAGTGGTTATCTAGTCTTTTAGAAAAGTGTTATGATGAATTTGCTAGTTTACTCAAAAGTGCCAATTCTTTGTGATGCTGTGTTTGATATTATGAAGATCAATATCAAATGCATGTCTTTGGCAGTCTTTGCTAGGGGAGTCTTATGGTTTAAGTCCTGGTCTGCTGACATGGTGTTAAAATTCAGACTATTGTCTCTTTTCAGGGAAATAAACTGTTTGGTTCTGATTCTAAAATTCAAACCAGGCACCCCGAGGGGAACCTGAAAGCGGGGTGCGCTAAGTGGATCAAACTAACGAAATTAACGAGATTGACCACAAACCATATGGCTCCTGTAAAGTCGGGCTAAATGGCTCCTATGAAGTCGGCCAAATTTTGGCAAAATTGTGAAACCAAGCAGTGTAAGCGGCTAAGCTCCTCTGGTTCTTGGAGTGAAGATTTCTGAAAATTAGGAAAAAAGAGGGCGCCACATAGCGTGATACTGTTGTTACAGGCTCAGAGAGACAAAGTATTCAGAAAGGCTTACCGAAAAGCTCTGCACCGTTCTGTGACCGGTGGTATCAGGCAGACTAACACTCTCAGTGGTTAGCACACTGGGTGGCCTCAGGTATAATGCAGGCAGGTGGATCTCAGCGTTGCTTGATTGAAGTGACTCCACGGCTGTGCAGCACGTATACTGCAGATTCCAGTGGGTATTTAGAATAAAAAACCTCTCCAGGTTAGATAAATGAAAGTATGGGACAACTTCCGTATAATAAAGTTAAAATCTTTAATCCATACAAGATTTGCTAATCCATACAAGATTTGCTACGCGTTTCTAGACCGATGGTCTTTTCCTCAGGCATAAAAGCAAATGGATACAATTACAAACAAATTGAAACCTTAAGTAAAGGTAAATTTAAAAACGGAAGTTGTTATAGTTTCGAAAAGAGACCAATCCTGACACAGTGGACCTTGTGAATTTGATCAGCATTAATTGTGAACTCACTGTTGTGGTAAATGTGTGTCATAATATCGCTAATATATTTCTGAACTATTTCAAGTCGGGGATATTCTTGAGATGTTAAATGCTAAATATATACAATGTAAAAACTAAAACAAAAACTAATAAATGATATTGACTGCAGTTGCTTTTAGTAATTGTGAATGTGTGGAAGTTGATAAATGTTTAAAATATATATTTAAATATACGTTTGTTCAAAAGAAACATGTGATGTTTATTGGAACCTATTGTGAATAAAAGAAAATTTAAAATGTAATGTAAATTTAAAGAGCACGTAATTTAAATGCAAATTGGAATGCAATTTATACGGGAATTTGGCTAATAATATGATTCTAAACCTCACAGCTATGAAAGCTGATTACTTGTGATTTCTAGATATTGAAATCGGAGTTCATTGTCTGATTTGTCGGATTGATTTGTGAAAAAGTCATGTTAATATGCATGTTCCAAAAACCGAGAGTGGTGTATTAGATCTATTCTGGCAAAAAGACTCAAAGGTCAAATGAATACGATTTATATAATGTTACATTTGGCATGTAATAATTAAAAAAATATTATGTATTCCATTTTGTATATAAACTATCTCAAAAGGTATAATATATATACATGTGACCAATAAAAAATATTTGTGTGATATAGGTTCATCAATGAATTTTATTTATTTTTTGATGACAAATGGATCAGGTTATTATTTGGGAATCTATTCTGATTTGTTAGGCATGCTATATCATGTGAATCTAAAAAAAAAAAATTTTTTTTTTTTTTTTTGGATGTGGTAGCCTATAGTGTAAACTAGTGTAAACATTGTTTAAAGACAGTTTGGACCCACGATCAGATGGGCACCTAAAGAGTATTTGTATGCCTTATTGTGAATAAAATATATGTGTTTGCCGTTCGATCTGTTAAGCCGAGTGCGTCGCTAGTATAAAGCAGTATATATTTGGTTGTGCTGTTAAATATATTTACCCTTCTGTCGGTTGTAAACACTCGCCTGCTAGCAGATATGAGTGTTTATAATGGGCTAGAGGGGATCTAAACTCGAGAGGCTAATGTGTTTTCTCAAAAATGGGCACATCATGATATATGAAAGTGTCATTTAGGTCTAGTATGTAATGTGACAAAAAGCTGGTTAATATATCACTGGTCCTCATATTAGTTAGTGCCAGCTGGATATATGGGAAACTCAATTTTGGTCCCAATGTGTAATATAAATATAAATCAAAATGTCACTAATCGTCGCGATTGTGATATTGATTCATAACATATTAATCTAAAGCTGAAGTAGAATTTTCAAATTTACTCCCATAGATTTCATTCCTAGGTCAGCTGATTATAACAGAACCACTAAACTCAGACAACGAGAAACCTTCTGGATTTTTAAGCTAAAAACGCTATTTCCAGAAGGTTTAAATGCCAACCTAGACTTAGCAGCATTTAATTAACATCCAGATACATCAATAAATACACTAAATAATATGATATTCATCACTGTTAGACCAAAAACTATCACCAACATTAAAATTCTAAAATTATATTATACCTTTTGAGATAGTTTATATACAAAATGGAATACATAATATTTTTTAAATTATTACATGCCAAATGTAACATTATATAAATCGTATTCATTTGACCTTTGAGTCTTTTTGCCAGAATAGATCTAATACACCACTCTCGGTTTTAGGAACATGCATATTAACATGACTTTTTCACAAATCAATCCGACAAATCAGACAATGAACTCCGATTTCTATATCTAGAAATCACAAGTAATCAGCTTTCATAGCTGTGAGGTTTAGAATCATATTATTAGCCAAATTCCCGTATAAATTGCATTCCAATTTGCATTTAAATTACGTGCTCTTTAAATTTACATTACATTTTAAATTTTCTTTTATTCACAATAGGTTCCAATAAACATCACATGTTTCTTTTGAACAAACGTTGTATATTTAAATATATATTTTAAACATTTATCAACTTCCACACATTCACAATTACTAAAAGCAACTGCAGTCAATATCATTTATTAGTTTTTGTTTTAGTTTTTACAGTTTTTACATTGTATATATTTAGCATTTAACATCTCAAGAATATTTGTTTTTATGCCTGAGGAAAAGACCATCGGTCTAGAAACGCGTAGCAAATCTTGTATGGATTAGCAAATCTTGTATGGATTAAAGATTTTAACTTTATTATACGGAAGTTGTCCCATACTTTCATTTATCTAACCTGGAGAGGTTTTTTATTCTAAATACCCACTGGAATCTGCAGTATACGTGCTGCACAGCCGTGGAGTCACTTCAATCAAGCAACGCTGAGATCCACCTGCCTGCATTACACCTGAGGCCACCCAGTGTGCTAACCACTGAGAGTGTTAGTCTGCCTGATACCACCGGTCACAGAACGGTGCAGAGCTTTTCGGTAAGCCTTTCTGAATACTTTGTCTCTCTGAGCCTGTAACAACAGTATCACGCTATGTGGCGCCCTCTTTTTTCCTAATTTTATGATTCTAAAATATCTACTTTTACTGGAGGTAAAGGGGCTTTTTTTCCCTCAAGAGAAGAAGTCTAATGGGAAATCTAAAGTTTCTAATCATTTTTGTTCTTTTCGTGTGTCCCTATCTGGAGGCCTAGTGCTGACTGTAACAAGTAAAAGCATTGGTGATCTGCTGTCATATGTAAAGAAAGAATGTTCACAATGCACAATGTTATCTATATGGCACACTGTCTAGCTCTAACAAACTGTCAAAATGCACTGAGATAAGAGGCGGCCTTCTAGGGCTTAGAAATTAGCATATGAGCCTACTTAGATTTAGTTTTCAACAAAGAATACAACGCAAATTTGGTGGTAAAAGTAAATTGGATAGTTGTTTAAAATTGCATTCCCTATCTGAATTAATGTTAAAAATTCTCTAGTATTTTGGGCAAGTTTTTCTCTGAAAATCCCAGTAGCAAAGGGGTTAAAGGGCAAGGCACCTGTGTAACCCACACTTCCAATCTCATCTCCTTAAAGGGACAGTCAAGTCCAAAAATAAGTCCATGATTTAAATAGGGAATGTAATTTTAAACAACTTTCCAATTTACTTTTATCACCAATTTTGCTTTGTTCTCTTGGTATTCTTAGTTGAAAGTTAATTCTAGGAGGTTCATGTGCTAATTTCTTAGATCTTGAAGACTGCCTCTAATCTGAATGCATTTTGACCACTAGAGGGCATTAGATCATGTGTTTCATATAGATAACATTGAGCTCATGCACGTGAATCTACCCTGGAGTGAGCACTGATTAGCTAAAAAGCAAGTCTGTCAAAATAACTGAAATACGAGGGCAGTTTGCAGAGGCTTAGATATAAGGTGACCACAGAGGTAAAAAGTGTATTTATATAACTGTGTTGGTTATGCAAAACTGGGGAATGGGTAATAAAGGGATTATCTATCTTTTTAAACAACAAAAATTCTGGTGTTGACTGTCCCTTTAATTTAAACACTTGACTTTCAATAGCTTTTAGAGAAGTTGTTAACACAGAGGTTCATTTACTTTTTCCAGCTTGCACTGTGAATGGTTACTCAATGTCTTAAAAAAAATGGAAAAGGTCTGCAGCTAGACTACTTTGGGCTGCACCGCACTAAGAACTGAAGCTTGTTCCCCTATTGCATATACAGCGGCCATCTTTGAAGTCTAGCAACCCTAGATGCTGTGGGCCTATACTGCACATTGGAGTCAAATACCCGACCGTATAATACCCTAGAAGCCTGCTATCTAAGAGCCTTATGGCGGGAGCTAACAGCCTAATAGAAGCCCTCTGTTGTATACTTGCGGAACATCATGCCGCACTGGAACTTTCGCTTTATGCGGCATTCAAGTTTGGCGACACCTGTACACCTCGATTGGACCTACTCCCTGATCTGGCTGTGGTAGATGATGCGGGTGACTGCGCAGCGGATCCCCAGCGCCTAAGTAATTCTACCGATCGGACAACCGATTTGTCTCCTACTGTTTTGGAGCCCGATGTGGAGGAAGTAAACCTTGTGACCACGAGTTCAGCTCTAAACAACACCGGCCTACTGAAGATCAGAAATACTGGCGACGCCGTTGAAAAGCTAATCCCTACATTGGGCCCTGCAGGGGGGGTTCGAACATCTAAGAGAGTTCAAGCAGCAGCTCCTTTTCGAGATCAGAGGGAGATGGAGTCACATCTGCACTTCTTACCAGACTTGTGCCCGGAGACTAAGGCGCCAAAGCACAAGAGAGGTATAGGTTAGGAACTAACATACTATTCCACGCTTCCTTTGGTTGGTTGCACTGAGACCTGCCTGAATATAGCTGAACCGCTTCACCTGGGCCCTCTCCCACGGAACTTCACCACGCAAGATATTTGCTGATAAGCTCATTTTCTAAACCTAAGGCAAAGCTATGGAGGTGCTGGAACCGAGTTACTATTTGATCGATACAGTTTTTTGCCCTCACTGTCTCCCCTCTATTCAGCCTACAAAGATTTATATACGCTACAGTATAATGCTCTCCATACCTTCAAAATTCACCCTAGAATTAATGTGTAGCAAATCCTGCTTTAAAATATACTGCTCCACACTGTCTATTACGGTAGTTTTTTATTCATCACATATTGATGCTGTGAAATGTTATTACTAATGTGCATATATATTCTGGCTGCTTATATTTCTATGTTGGATTAGGGAGCGGATTAGTGTAAATTGTATTAGTTTATATGTTTCAATTCAGATTCTTTGCGATCAAGCACATTATTCTTTCTATATGTTATTGTCTGTGAGCTCAATGTTAAGTAATTATCACTTGGGGTTGCTTGCTAGACATGGTATATTTCACACTCATCAATGGGTCAATAGACTCTGTAACCCACTCAGTTTAGAGATCCAGCTAGAGCAGATTTTTATTAGTTTAGATGTTTCAAATGCTGACATTTATGATTCTAAGGTTTTCGTGGTCAGCAACGCTACTCTCCCTATATGTTAGCATTTATAAGCTGGTTATTACCCCAAGCACTGCATATTGATGTTGTGGTTTATACGCTCCAAATGACACTACCTATGGCCTTAGGGTCCTCTATGATGAATAACATTACTCTATATGTTGTTATTTACAGGTTGACTAGTTAATCTTTAGTTTTCTGAAATAATTTGCATGTTATTAAATATAATGCTGGATTGGGTGCTAACATTCTCAGTATGTCATTGCCATAGATGTTAGTTTATACCATTTTCCACGTATGTATGGCCGCCTCCCCCCCTCTCCCCCCTCATTCTCATATAATGTACCTCCCTGTTTGGAAGGGCTAGTTATGCGGTCTGTCTTATTTGTACCGCAACCTTTATCATTGAGTATAGTCCACAAGATATAAGAGATTCTCGAAATATTTTTGTATTGCAAAGCTGATTATGCATGGCTGCAGGGTGTTCCCCCAAAGTTTACAAGTATTCATGCTATATTATATATGTTCACAGAATGCTTCAGGATGAAAGGGGACCTCTTAATTCTCTCTGTCATAAAACTAGAAGTGCATATCAGCAAAATGTTTTACAGCAAAACTAAATCTGAAAAAAGTGAGGTATTTATTTTGTACGGGTAAAACTCTTTATGATATAATGGTTATGACTATATCTTTGTAAGTATCATGGATATAATGTTGTTCTTGTTCCGTTGCTTTTTCCATATGTTAATATCCCTCTTGCGATGTGACATGTATGTTGTAACCTGCTTTAATGGAAAAGTACAACTGTATGTTATAAGTTGTACTTTTAAGTCAGATTTTTTTTTCTCTATAATTGAGACTTAGGTGACGATCAGACCACATTTTGGGCTAGATTTCGAATGGAGCAATAGTTTGAGCTCCCGCTCGCGCATTAATAAACTAAGGTTTTTGCGCCTGTTTGGTAGCGTGTATTATAAGTTAAAAGTTTTTGCACGAGCACTAAACCGACGCGCACAAAAAGTCGTTAACGTATTTCCCCATAGACTTCAATGGAGCACGAAAAGTGATTTATTTATTTTTTATTAAAAATGAATATTGCATAAATATGATAGTTTGTGTTTTCAGTTAAATGAGTGCAAAGTGCTCCAATGCACATATATATACAGTATATATATACAGTATATATAAATGTGTGTATACTTTTATGTGTTTATATGTGTATATATGTCTGTAAATACATATAAGTACATATGTACACATATATAAACATTATGTATATATATATATATAGCAACAAGGTGTGTATGCACTCCCACTGTCTCACGACAACTGCCAGGGTGCTCTTGAAAAATAATAGAAAGAATAGAAGTAAGCACTCACTGGTCTTCAGATAGCAAAGTAAAAAAAAATCTTTATTGCGTACGTTACTGTGACGTTTTGGGACCAAACACAGGTTTTACACAATTTAATTTTCCAATTCATAGCTTGATTATGATGATCCATATTGTGATCTTGAGAACAGACATCAAATGTCACTGTCACATTGTATCATAATGTGAATTGGCAGCTTTAAATTTATCACTCAGTTAAAATGGTAGCCCAGTCCAGGCTGCTCATTGCCACAAGTAAAAAAAACAGAAGTTTACTGTGCATGGACTCAGTAGTGCTGTGCACATGCTCAGTAAAGCTTTAGGGGCATATCTATCAAGCCCCGTGTTTCTGGCGAGCCTTCAGACTTGCAAGAAACACAAGTTATGGAGCAGCGGTCTGAAGACCGCTGCTCCATAACCTGTCCGTCTGCTCTGAGGAGGCGGACAGACATCGCCACAAATCAACCCGATTGAGTACGATTGGGTAGATTGACACCCCCCTGCTAGCGGCTGATTGGCCGTGAATCTGCAGGGGGCGGCATTGCACCAGCAGCTCACAAGAGCTGCTGGTGCAATGCTGAATACGGAGAGCGTATTGCTCTCCGCATTCAGCGAGGTCTGTCGGACATGATCCGCTGACTGGATCATGTCGGACAGGCCTTTAATAAATATGCCCCTTAGAGTTTTTTCTGTAGCAATGAGCAGTTCCCAATGACTTAAAGTAACCTTACACTTGGGCTAGATTTATCAAATAATTATGGTCAAAATAACGCATACGCACTGATCCTCATATTCATTAAAGTACTATGCGCCTTTAATTGTGCAAATCTGAAAGAAACTTCTTCGCACTCAGCTTGCATTCACCTAGGCGCACAGGCGCGCTCCCGAGTGCAACAATATACATTAGTAATAGGCATAATTTAACAGCCCGACCTACAAATACGCCCAGTTTCTTATTTATCATTGCTTTGCGCAGATAGGGAACTGAAATTTGGGCTTCAATTGCGTGTTGTATATTTCGCCATATAGACTAAGGCGAACACCATTATAATACATGCTTTTACATTTTGTGAGGCAGTACTTTCTTCTTTTAATAAATTTTTCAAAGGCTCAGCGCCAAGAAGAGACTGTTATCGCCAGAAATTTGTGCTTCCACAGTTGCATATGGGTACTAACAGTTTTATATATATATCGATATATTTGTTATAATTATTTTTGCTATCTTAAATTATCAACATATGGCAAAAACAGCACAGAAACATTATATAATATAAATATAAGCTAAATAGTTACCTAAAAAAGGTTTTTTTAATAATCAAAACATGGCGGCATAAATATTTATTATTTATTTATTTTATAGGGATGTACTGTGATAAAACATAATTTATGTAAGAACTTACCTGAAAAATTCATTTCTTTCATATTGGAAAGAGTCCATGAGCTAGTGACATATGGGATATACAATCCTACCAGGAGGGGCAAAGTTTCCCAAACCTCAAAATGCCTATAAATACACCCCTTACCACACCCACAATTCAGTTTAACGAATAGCCAAGCAGTGGGGTGATAAAGAAAGGAGTAGAAAGCATCAACAAAGGAAATTTGGAAATAATTGTGCTTTATACAAAAAATCATAACCACCATAAAAAGGGTGGGCCTCATGGACTCTTGCTAATATGAAAGAAATGAATTTATCAGGTAAGCTCTTACATAAATTATGTTTTCTTTCATGTAATTGGCAAGAGTCCATGAGCTAGTGACATATGGGATATCAATACCGAAGATGTGGAGTCTTCCACTCAAGAGTCACTAGAGAGGGAGGGAATAAAATAAAAACAGCCATATTACGCTGAAAAATAATCCACAACCCAAAAAATAAGTTATTTTCACTTTGAAAAGAAAAAAACTTAAATCAAAAGCAGAAGAATCAAACTGAAACAGCTGCCTGAAGAACTTTTCTACCAAAAACTGCTTCCGAAGAAGCAAATACATAAAAATGGTAGAATTTAGTAAATGTATGCAAAGAGGACCAAGTGGCTGCTTTGCAAATCTGATCGACTGAAGCTTCATTCTTAAAAGCCCATGAAGTAGAGACTGATCTAGTAGAATGAGCTGTAATTCTCTGAGGCGGGGTTTGACCCGACTCCAAATTAGCTTGATGAATCAAAAGTTTCAACCAAGAAGCCAAGGAAACAGCAGAAGCTTTCTGACCTTTCCTAGGACCAGAAAATAAAACAAATAGACTAGAAGTCTTCCTGAAATTTTTAGTAGCTTCCACATAATATTTCAAAGCTCTTACCACATCCAAAGAATGTAAGGATCTCTCCAAAGAATTCTTAGGATTAGGACATAAAGAAGGGACAACAATTTCTCTACTAATGTTGTTAGAATTCACAACCTTAGGTAAAAATTGAAAAGAAGTCCGCAAAACTGCCTTATCCTGATGAAAAATCAGAAAAGGAGACTCACAAGAAAGAGCAGATAGCTCAGAAACTCTTCTAGCAGAAGAGATAGCCAAAAGGAACAACACTTTCCAGGAAAGTAGTTTAATGTCCAAAGAATGCATAGGTTCAAATGGAGGAGCCTGTAAAGCCCTCAGAACCAAATTAAGACTCCAAGGAGGAGAAATTGACTTAATGACAGGCTTAATACGAACTAAAGCCTGTACAAAACAGTGTATATCAGGAAGTATAGCAATTTTTCTGTGAAATAAAACAGAAAGAGCGGAGATTTGTCCTTTCAAGGAACTTGCAGACAAACCCTTATCCAGACCATCCTGAAGAAACTGCAAAATTCTAGGAATTCTGAAAGAAAGCCAGGAGAATTTATGAGAAGAACACCATGAAATGTAAGCCTTCCAAACTCTATAATAAATCTTCCTAGAGACAGATTTACGAGCTTGTAACATAGTATTAATCACTGAATCAGAGAAACCTCTATGACTTAGAACTAAGCGTTCAATTTCCATACCTTCAAATTTAATGATTTGAGATCCTGATGGAAAAACGGACCTTGAGATAGAAGGTCCGGCCGTAATGGAAGTGGCCAAGGTGGGCAACTGGACATCCGAACCAGATCCGCATACCAAAACCTTTGTGGCCATGCTGGAGCCACCAGCAACACAAAAGACTGTTCCATGATGATTTTGGAAATCACTCTTGGAAGAAGAACTAGAGGTGGGAAGATGTAAGCAGGTTGATAACACCAAGGAAGTGTCAGCGCATCCACTGCTTCCGCCTGAACATCCCTGGACCTGGACAGGTATCTGGGAAGTTTCTTGCTTAGATGAGAGGCCATGAGATCTATCTCTGGAAGCCCCCACATCTGAACAATGTGAGAAAACACATCTGGATGGAGAGACCACTCCCCTGGATGTAAAGTCTGGTGGCTGAGATAATCCGCCTCCCAATTGTCTACACCTGGGATATGTACCGCAGAGATTAGACAGGAGCTGGATTCCGCCCAAGCAAGTATCCGAGATACTTCTTTCATAGCTTGGGGACTGTGAGTCCCACCCTGATGATTGACATAAGCCACAGTTGTGATATTGTCTGTCTGAAAACAAATGAACGGTTCTCTCTTTAGTAGAGGCCAGAACTGAAGAGCCCTGAGAATTGCACGGAGTTCTAAAATATTTATTGGTAATCTCGCCTCTTGAGATTTCCAAACCCCTTGTGCTGTCAGAGACCCCCAAACAGCTCCCCAACCTGAAAGACTCGCATCTGTTGTGATCACAGTCCAGGTTGGGCGAACAAAAGAAGCCCCTTGAACCAAACGATGGTGATCTATCCACCATGTCAGAGAGTGTCGTACATTGGGATTCAAGGATATTAATTGTGATATCTTTGTATAATCCCTGCACCATTGATTCAGCATACAAAGCTGTAGAGGTCTCATGTGAAAACGAGCAAAGGGGATTGCGTCCGATGCTGCAGTCATGAGACCTTAAACTTCCATGCACATAGCCACTGAAGGGAATGACTGAGACTGAAGGAGCCGGCAGGCTGCAACCAATTTTAAACGTCTCTTGTCTGTTAGAGACAGAGTCATGGACACTGAATCTATCTGGAAACCTAAAAAGGTGACCCTTGTCTGAGGAATCAAGAAACTTTTTGGTAAATTGATCCTCCAACCATGTTTCCGAAGAAACAACACTAGTTGATTTGTGTGAGATTCTGCAGTATGTAAAGACTGAGCTAGTACCAAGATATCGTCCAAATAAGGAAACACCGCAATACCCTGTTCTCTGATTACAGATAGTAGGGCACCCAGAAGCTTTGAAAAGATTCTTGGAGCTGTTGCTAGGCCAAATGGAAGAGCAACAAATTGGTAATGCTTGTCTAGAAAAGAGAATCTCAGAAACTGATAGTGTTCTGGATGAATCGGAATATGAAGGTATGCATCCTGCAAGTCTATTGTGGACATATAATGTCCTTGCTGAACAAAAGGCAGAATAGTCTTTATAGTCACCATCTTGAAAGTTGGTACTCTTACATAACGATTCAAAATTTTCAGATCCAGAACTGGTCTGAACAAATTTTCTTTCTTTGGTACAATGAATAGGTTTGAATAAAACCCCAAACCTTGTTCCTGAAGAGGAACTGGCATGATTACCCCTGAAGACTCCAGATCTGAAACACACTTCAGAAAAGCCTGAGCTTTGACTGGATTTACAGGAATGTGTGAGAGAAAAAATCTTCTCACAGGAGGTCTTACTTTGAATCCTATTCGATACCCTTGAGAGACAATGCTCTGAATCCAATGATTTTGGACAGATTTTATCCAAAAATCCTTGAAAAACCTTGATCTGCCCCCTACCAGCTGAGCTGGAATGAGGGCCGCACCTTCATGCGGATTTAGGGGCAGACTTTGGTTTCCTAAATGGCTTGGATTTATTTCAATTTGAGGAAGGCTTCCAACTGGAAGCAGATTCCTTGGAAGGAGGATTGAGTTTTTGTTCCTTATTCTGACGAAAGGAACGAAAACGGTTAGAAGCCTTAGATTTACCCTTAGGTTTTTTATCCTGAGGCAAAAAAACTCCTTTTCCTCCAGTGATAGTTGAAATAATAGAATCCAACTGAGAACCAAATAAATTATTACCTTGGAAAGAAAGAGATAGTAATCTAGATTTAGATGTCATATCAGCATTCCAAGATTTAAGCCACAAAGCTCTTCTAGCTAATACAGCTAAAGACATGGATCTAACATCAATTTTGATAATATCAAAAATTGCATCACAAATAAAATGATTAGCATGTTGCAGTAAGCGAACAATGCTAGATATGTCAGAATCCAATTCATGTTGCGCTAAATTTTCCAACCAGAAAGTTGATGCGGCCGCAACATCACCCAAAGAAATAGCAGGTCTGAGAAGATGACCTGAATATAAATAGGCCTTCCTTAGATAAGATTCAAGCTTCCTATCTAAAGGATCCTTAAAGGAAGTGCTATCTTCCATAGGAATAGTTGTACGTTTAGCAAGAGTAGAAATAGATCCATCAACTTTGGGGATCTTTTCCCAAAACTCTATAGATTTTGCTGGTAAAGGATACAATCTCTTAAACCTTGAAGAAGGAACAAAGGAAGTACCTGGCTTATTCCATTCCCTAGAAATCATATCAGAAATAGCCTCAGGAATGGGAAAAACACCTGGGGAAACCACAGGAGGTTTAAAAACAGCATTTAAACGTTTATTAGACTGAACGTCAATAGGACTGGTTACCTCAATATCCAAAGTAATTAACACTTCTTTTAATAAAGAACGCATATACTCTATTTTAAATAAATAAGTAGATTTGTCAGTGTCAATATCTGAGGAAGGATCTTCTGTTTCAGATAGATCCTCATCAGAAGAGGATGAATTATTATGTTGTTGGTCATTTGAAATTTCATCAGCTAAATGAGAAGTTTTAAAAGACCTTTTACGTTTATTAGAAGGTGGAAATGCAGACAAAGCCTTCATAATAGATTCAGAAACAAATTATTTGAAATTTACAGGTATATCATGCACATTAGAAGTTGAAGGAACTGCAACTGGCAATGTACTATTACTGATAGATATCTGCATGTAAAAGTTTATCATGACAACTATTACAAATGACATTCTGTGGAATAATTTCTACAATTTTGCAACAAATGCACTTAGCTTTGGTAGAACCGACGTCAGGCAGCAATGTTCAAGCAGAAACTTCAGAGACAGGATCGGATTGGGACATCTTGCTCAATGTAAAAGAAAAAACAACATATAAAGCAAAATTATCTATTTCCTTAAATGACAGTTTCAGGAATGGGAAAAAATGCAAATGCATAGGCCTCTTGATAGAAGAAAGCAGGAGGCAAACATGAATGGGGTATTGAAATAATGAAAAAATTGGCGCCAAGTATGACGCACAACGTAACGTAAACTTTTTTGGCGCCAAAATTGACCGGAAATGACACACTTGCGTCACTAATGACGCCGCCATGTGAAAGGTCTCGACGTCACATATGACGCCGGAAATGACGAAGTTGCGTCAAAAAACGTAATTTCCCGCGCCAAAAAAGTTTGTGCCAAAAATGACGCAATAAAGTCTAACATTGGACGCACCCGCGGGCCTAATACCCGCAAATGCAAAAGTAGTCAAAATTGAAAAAAGACTAAACCCCAGGTAAGAAATAAATTTCTTAAAGTGTTTATATTCCCAAATATGAAACTGACAGTCTGCAGAAGGAAATACATGAACCTGACTCATGGCAAATATAAGTACAATACATATATTTATAACTTTATATAAGTTGCATAAAGTGCCAAACCATAGCTGAGAGTGTCTTAAGTAATAAAAACATACTTACCAAAAGACACCCATCCACAAATAGCAGATAGCCAAACCAGTACTAAAACAGTTCTTTAATAGAGGTAATGGTAAATTTGAGAGTATATCGTCGATCTGAAAAGGGAGGTAGGAGATGAATCTCTACGACCGATAACAGAGAACCCATGAAAAAGACCCCCGTTAGGGAAATCATCGTATTCAATAGGTGATACTCCCTTCACGTCCCTCTGACATTCGCTGTACTCTGAGAGGAATCGGGCTTCAACAATGCTGAGAAGCGCATATCAACGTAGAAATCTTAGCACAAACTTACTTCACCACCTCCATAGGAGGCAAAGTTTGTAAAACGGAATTGTGGGTGTGGTGAGGGGTGTATTTATAGGCATTTTGAGGTTTGGGAAACTTTGCCCCTCCTGGTAGGATTGTATATCCCATATGTCACTAGCTCATGGACTCTTGCCAATTACATGAAAGAAATAGGGAGTAAATAGGGAATAAATGCTTTTTCCGACAGGCGAAATTTATCATTATTACGCCCCAGCTCTCCTGCGCAAAGTTACGTCTATTTTTTATAAATTCAGGTGCATCTGTGCGCTTCTCCGAAGGCGAGCTGGGGTGCAGTTACAGGTGAAGCACATATAGAGTTCACCTAGCCTTTGATAAATCTAGCCCACATGAATTCCCTATAAATAATAAATCCCACCTTTGTACAAAATCTTCCTGGGACAAGGAATGCTGAGTCAGAAAGATTCAGAGAATGCTTTGTTTTTGAACACATTACAATTTGTGTACAGATCTTATATTAAAAAAATACTTTAATGTCCCTTAAAGGGACATTACACTCAGTTTTTAACATATATATGAAAGAGAAACACAATTATATAAGTAGTATGTTTTGCATAATAAAAAGTTTATGTAAAATAAAAACTATTTCAGGTTAAAGTTAAAATAACTGGAAGTGATCATGTGCAACTAAGCCCTGAGCCTCTTGCTCACAAGCTAATAGGGACAGCATAGAAAAGGTGGTTTTATTCAGAGCAGAAATAGCCATTTTAAAAAACTAAGAACTGTTACATATTTTGAAACATACTACTAGTTTTACAAATTGTTGACTAATTTCTTATAGATTTTTCAAACAACTTCTTCAACCATCCCTAATTCTCTGTGACAACCCTAGTCAGATGCTGTGACACTCTAGTTTGTCCAGACACACTTGTTAAGGATTACTAAAATATTAGGTGCATGTAAATTTTGCAATATTACATGTATCACAAATTTGTGTCTAAAGTTTTACAGTGTTTTTACTGCTGGAGAATACAGTACTGTAACTTAAAGGGACAGTAAAGTCACAAAAAATCTTTCATGATTTAAATAGGGCATGTAATTTTAAACAACTTTCCAATTTACTTTTATTACCAATTTTGCTTTGTTCTCTTGGTATTCTTAGTTGAAAGCTAAATCTAGGAGGTTCATGTGCTAATTTCTTAGACCTTGAAGACTGCCTCTAATCAGAAAGCATTTTGACAGTTTTTCACCATTAGAGGGCGTTAGTTCATGTGTTTCATATAGATAACATTGAGCTCTGGCACGTGAAGTTCCTAAGAGCAAGCACTGATTGGCTAAAAATGCATGTCTGTCAAAAGAACTAAAATAAGAAGGCAGTTTGCAAAGGCATAGATACAAGGTAATCACAGAGGTAAAAAGTATATTATTATAACTGTCTTGTTTATGCAAAACTGGGGAATGGGTAATAAAGTGATTATCTACCTTTTTAAACAAAAAAAATTCTGGTGTTTACTGTCCCTTTAAAACAAAGCTAGGGTTTTTCCCACACTCCCCAGGCAGTCACTATATGACATCTCTATCTATCTGAAGCAGGCTGTGTGTGGTATTATGTACAGAGTTAAAAGGACATTCCAGACAAAATTTAAATCCACATGGATACGTTTTAGTATTGAATAGAAGCATTTTGTAATTTACATGTATTAGCAAAAATGCTTCAAATTAAAGCTATAACTGTTTCAAGTGTATTTAAGTATGCACCGTGCACCAGCATTTTAAACACATCACTTGCTGAGAGAATCTAAGTCGCTTGTATCATCTGGTAATGACTCAGTTTGTTAATTGCTGTCATGATACAAGTCCCACTGGCACTCTGAGCACCTGCAGTATTTAAAATGCTGGTGCACTGAGATTATCTAGCTATAGCTATGCTTCACATGCACGTGCAGAGCAAATTACTAACACTAAAACAGTGGTAGCTTTTACTAGAAGCATTTTTGATATTACATGTATATTGCAAATATGTTACTATTCAAGGATTTAATTCATATATGTTCATTTAAATTGTGGCTGGAATGTCCCTTTAAGTAAGCTTCAGTTTTTATCAGTACAGATTCAAAACTAAGCAGGTTAAAATCAAATAGCCATGTGTACCTCCCCTTCAAGGCTGTACTGGTTTACCACAGTAATAAAGTACCATTTGCAGACACTACAGCTAAAAACTAAAGCCTCACACACTGCTGTGAAACATGACCCTGGCTTCTACTTGACTATTTCACAGACCAGCATGTGAGAGAGGTCTGCAGAGGTTAATTTATTACTGTAGCTCGGTACTAGCTAACTGTATAGTTTGTATCTGTGCTGCTTTTATATAAACTGCAGCTCTCTGGGCTCTGCACAATACACTGTGCACATCCAGCATTAGACAGCCGTGGTGATGACGGCTAGTGACTTCTGTCTGTAAACATGCTAATTAGGGAGTGTGGGAAAAAAACTACCTCTGTTTTGAGTGAGTATTAAAAGTTTGTTCCCCAGAAGTAAAAAAAATAATCAGCAATTATTTATTTATTTAGGGGCTTTAGTTCCAAGAGTTTTACTTCATATTAATTGCACAGTTTATACTATTTTGTTTTATTTAAATACTCCACTTTTGTTTTCCACTACACTGTCTCTTTAATCTAATCTTCCCAGTTCCCACCCACTTTATTTTTTTTTTCTTTGAGACCAAGTCCCTCCCTTAAACTTAGAAGCAAACCAGAGTGAAGACCGATGCAAGAGGAGGGGTAACTGCAGGTGCTAGGTGAAAAACACTAATGAGATAGAAGGAAAAGCAGAGGGCAGTGGCAGAAGAGAAGGTAAAGCGGTGGGAAGGATTTAGGTGGAATTAAATCATTAATATGGTTATAAATAAATAGTGATTTAAACACAAGATTACAAGGGAGACATTGGGATTGCAAGTGGAAAATAACAATTATTTTGGAATACTCAGGTCTGGATTGCTTTGTTTTCTTTGGGATTTCAGTGCTGAAGACAGGAGACCCTTCAGTATTTGCAAGCAAGGAGCTGTGGGCATCGGGCTATACCCGGGGATATGTCAGCAGTGAGTGGCACAGAGCCCAGCCCTGCAGCTGGGGGCAGGGTATTCTTCCAGACTCCGCTGACAGCCCCGGTACCCCGGGAGGATTCCCCGCAGGTGGTGGTGGCAGCAGCAGCTCAGCAAAGACAGCAGCAGCAAAAGAGACAGCAGCAGGGTAAAGTGACTGTGAAATATGACAGAAAAGAGCTGAGGAAGCGGCTGGTGTTAGAGGAGTGGATCGTGGAGCAGCTCAGCGAGCTTTATAACTGCGAGGTACTGTGTGTGGTCTGTTGTTATAATAACCAACATCTCAGTAGTTGCATCCTAGCAGCTTACCTTAAAAGCGTGTCCAGCCATTGCTATAAATGCACAAGCATTTTGTTTAGCTTTATTCAGTGCATTTGTCTTATGTATAAAGCTATTTAGATAGCAGACTTCTAGTCCACTGTTACATGATGATATATTTGTGTGTGTGTGATACAGACTAGACAGTTCATCATTTTATTCTGTACATCAAAAATATTTGATGTATGTGAGCATATTCTGACTCACTTCTTTGGCTCTAGAGGAGTCAAACCTTTTTTTTTTTTTCTGCTTTGCAGACATGCCTTTGTGTCTACAGTACAAGCCTCTGATTTTCAACATTCTGATTAAAACCTTAAAAAATGCATCATGTTGATTGATGAATGCACATTGAATTAGGCATGCATATTAACCATAATGTATTTAATCAATGGTATTTGGTTATTTGATACTATAATTTTTTTTTTGCAAGGGGTAAGAAGTTGTGGTCCAGAAAATACTTAATATGGTTTTAGGTTTGTCTAAATATGTACATAGCACTTGCTAGTTACATACAAGTTATGGTGTCTGGGTCACCTTTCTTTAATGCCATTAGTGTACGTAATGTACTGTCTGGGTATTGTCTGCCTCTCTAGAAGCCTCTTTTGCATGACATCACATTTAAGAAGTGCAATCCCTCTGTTGCTCATATCATTGACAATTTTATTTACATTTGAGAGATAAAATATATATATATATATATATATATATATATATATATATATATATACACACCACTATGGACTGTGCAAAATGTGTTACATAGTCAAGTCACAGAATGTCACCTATAAAAGTATCAAGTGTCACCTCACTTTTTTTTTATTAATAATAATCATAATACATTTAGGCTGTTCATGGTTATAAAAGCAAGGATTTTCTCCATAACTGATTGTGCAGGCCCATTTATGTTCCTCTTAAGTCAATATAATGTCTGATTGCAGGATGTATTTTATATATGCTATATCAAGTCATTCAAAGGCAGTGTCTGTTGTGTTTTTTTTTTTTTTTAAAAGTACATTTTAAATATTGAGGATTTCAAGCTAAATCCTTTTAATAGGAAAGTACATTACTGAGATAAATGCTCATATTGTTGTTTAGAAAACAAAATGCCTATGAACTTGTGGTTCATTGACTGTATACTGCACAGAAACAATTATTTGGATTTGTTCTATAACCATTTTTTTTTTTTTTAGAGCAGGTACTTTTATGTTATGCGTTATGCCAGACTGCTTCTGAAATCTTACTTATGGGTCCTAACATATATTTTTTTTTTTTGGCAATCTTTCCATTATTCCTAAAAACATATATGGCTCCTAAATTTGTCATGTACAGTGTCCCTTTTCTAAGTTTCCTTTATTAAAGGGACACTGAACCCCAAAATTTTCTTTCATAATTCAGATGGAGCATGACATTTTAAGCATCTTTCTAATTTACTCCTATTTATTAAATTTTATTCATTCTCTTGGTATCTTTATTTAAAATGCAAGAATGTAAGTTTAGATGCCGGCCCATTTTTGGTGAACAACCTGGGTTGTCCTTGCTGATTGGTGGATAAATTCATCCACCAATAAGAAATTGCTGTCCAGAGTCCTGAACCTAAAAAAAAGCTTAGATGCCTTCTTTTTCAAAGAAAGATAGCAAGGGAACGAAGAAATTGATAATAGGAGTAAATTAGAAAGTTGCTTAAAATTGCATTTGCATGCTCTATCTGAATCACGAAAGAGAAAATTTGGGTTCAGTGTCCCTTTAACATTTTAAAACATTGACAGGAGAATTGATTCAAATGGTTGGTCAAGTCGATAACTTAAAAAAAAATAATATATCAATCTATACGGAATTTGGCGGCGCTATACAAATAAATGATGATAATAATAAAATATATAATATATATATATATATATATCTCCTATAGTAAAATTTTAGATGCCCTGCCTCCTGTTTTTTGTTAGACCCTGTTGAAAATAATTAATTAAAAAGGTCATACAGTTTTAAATCTCCTCATCTGTTCCAAGGCTTAGACAACTGATGTGAAATGATGCTTAATTAGTTAATAGTTAGTGAAGGCTGACTTCAAACTAAGACTGAAATATGACCTTCCTATATCAGACAGCTGGTAGAGGGAGCATTGTAGTCTAGGCTTGAATTAAGCCATATTATGGAATCATGTGGTTTCTTTGTCATTATTTGCTGCATTTTTCATCTGTTGGTTCAGGAGTAATTTTAAGCATTCTATGCCCCGGAGCAATTTTTTTTCTCCAAGATGAAGTTAATAGGTAATTATAATGTACTGTTCACTTAATTTAATAAAGAAAAACCTGATCCTTTTTGTGTTGGTGGATTTAACAAGCGAGCAGCAATGTTAACTAAAAGTTATCTGTGTTAAACTGAAATAGATATTGCTTATCCTTCTAAAGGTTTAGTTTTATCTCTAAAACCATCTGTGAAAATGCACTTTTGAAGTAACTTGTCGGTCAGAACCTTGTAAAGTCATCTTCCACAACATTGGAACTGAATATGTTTTCAATAATCTACTGCCCACATATTATCACAGAGGCTGCACATTGAGTTGTCTTAGAAACTGATAACGGATTATACTTTTCAAAGAGCATATATGTTGTCATGGGTGTTACGTGGTCACACATAGTAGATGAGGCTGTAAGATAACAACAAAGTCTGTACGGTTCAGTTGTTTTTTCAGATCCTCTGTGATCCATGTGTGTAAAGCAAGCAGGGGTGTCCAAACTTTTTTCGAAGAGTGCCAGATTTGATGAAGTGAACATGTGCGAGGGCCGACCATTTTGCCTGACATTCTTTTAAACCATTTAAATTTAAATGCAAATGAACTATTTTATGCAAAGTTTAATGAAAACGGCATACTTTTCATTTTGTGACTTGGATGACAAATCTAAACAGGTGTTAAATCACTCTGCCTTTAATATAAAAAATAAACAGGAAGCTGAAATATGTCAGGAACATTGTAAAGTACATTACACAAAGTAATAACGGTTGTCTGTCGACTTTTAAGTTAAAAAAAATGTGAACAGGAACAGAACGCCAAGTATACATGTGTTCAAATATATTTATAACTGATTTTAGACCAACTGAGATTTTACAATTTATTCATCTCAATTGAAAAAAAAACTTGCCTCTTATCCAGTTGGCGGTAAAAGTTCACAAGTAAGAGCTGTTGGTGACGACTGCGTAACTCGCTGTCACAATGCAGCTCAATGAGCTCGAGCTGCAGCTGATCTTGAGCATCGTCAGGGTCAACCGAGAATATAGAGGAGAACAGGCGGATCTCCTTTTCAATAGCTGCAAAATCTTGAAAGCGCTGTTTAAACTCCCCAGCCAGAGATGCGATGTCTGCTGCATACCTGCTCGTTTGCGCACTGATATTATCCTGTGGAAAACTGTTCATTATTTCCTGCAACGCTGAAAAATGAAAGTAGTTTTTTTTTTTCTTCAATAGCCCTTAATGGTCGCCTTGTGGCTGTGTGTGGAGGCGCAGGAAGAAGGAAAGCCCAAATCTCGCGACGCCCGAGATCTCGCGAGATTTGTGCTTTCCTTCTCCCTGTGCCAGCTAATGACGTCAAGTCCCGTGGCAAGAGATCCTAGGAGTCCTGAGCAGCGCTCGGGGACTCACTAGGGGGGCCGTAAGATCTATATTTGGGCAACTTATCTGTGGGGCCTTATCAGTCCGGAATGCATGCCGCAATTGGCCCGCGGGCCGGACTTTGGACATGCCTGGTGTAAAGTATTTATTTAAAGGTATTCTATCAGGTAATTTTGATATATGTGTATGTATACCTTAGAGCTAAGGTATCTGTTGTATTGGTACCTCCTTAAAGGGACACTGAACCCAAATTTTTTTATTTTGTGATTCAGATAGAGCATGCATTTTGAAGCAACTTTCTAATTTTACTCCTATTATCAAATTTTCTTAGTTCTCTTGCTATCTTTATTTGAAATGTAAGTTTAGATGCCGACCCATTTTTGGTGAACAACCTGGGTTGTTCTTGCTAATTGGTGGATAAATTTACCCACCAATAAACACGTGCTGTCCATGGTTCTGAACCCCAAAAAATAGCTTAGATGCCTTTTTCAAATAAAGATAACAAGAGAACGAAGAAAAATTGCTAATAGGAGTAGATTAGAAAGTTACTTAAAATTGCATGCTCTATCTGAATCGTGAAATAAAAAATTTGGGTTCAGTGTCCCTTTTTTAAAGTTCCACTATCATGGGCCTCCTTTTTGCTTTTTAAGAATACTTGGGCAGGCCAAGGAGCAGCAATTCACTACTGGGAGCTAGCTGCTGATTGGTGGCTGCATATATATGCCTATTTCTCTTTTGTTCATCAGATGTATACTGCTGCTCCTTCAACAAAGCATACCAAGAGAATAGAGCAAATTTGATCATAGATTAAAAAAAAATTATTCTCACACGCATGTTGTGTTTTTTTTTGTTTGTTTTGTTTTTTTTTGTTTTTTTCCTGCGAATATCTTATATGCCTTAGGAGCTGCTGCCTGGTATTAAACACTACTTTTTAGTTTTCCTACAAGAACCCCTAAATCCTTTTCCAACTCTGGTTCCAAAATGTAAAATCTTACAACTAGCACACACACACACTTGAGCACCTCAAAATACACTTTTATTATCAAAAGATGCTCAGTTATGCTTTACAATAATTTTAATGCAACGGTTACACCACTGAATCCAGCCCCTAAAAAAAGTTTTGTTCTAGTCCTAAACAAATTGGCCAATGAGCGTTAATTTTCGTTCATATAATTATCTTGTGAGGTCATCTCAGTGCATATGCACAAAATGGTTCTATAAAATTATTTTCTTATGCACAGTGATAATCGGTGAGGGCGATCCTGCCATCTTAAACTGAGGCATTATGAGTGTATGCATTTGTTCTAATGATCCTTGCACAGCGCAGTGTGACAGTTTCTCTGAACACTGAAGAAGGTGAGGTGTCATCGGCGGCATGTCACTGAAATAACTGCGCATTACGGATACCAAGCACCATATTCCTACCCAGGTAGTTCCCCCGCTCGGACTCCTATAATGAATCCCATGGGGGGTTAGATTTGTGTGTTTTTTTTTTTTTTTTTTATATGAAAAATAGATATTTACAACTATCTTTTAGTAAAATGATAGTCTACTCCAGAATTTTTATTTTGTTAAATCCCTTTATTACCCATTCTCCTCCAGTTTGGCATAACCAACAGTTCTATTAATACATTGATTACATTGTATCTAAGTCTTTGCAGACTGCCCCCTTGTCTCAGTTCTTTTGACAGACTTGCATTTTAGCCAATCAGTGCTGTCTCATAAGTAACTCCGCGGGAGTGAGCACAATGTGAACTATATGGCACATGCTATCTGGTTTTTGGACTGGCTAACTGATTTTTTTTTTTTAAATTTTTTTTGGGAGGGGTGGGATTATAACTATTTCTCAATCCTCACATCTCTCTCTATGGGCTGGAGAGATGCCTTGTCAATATTACAAGGTCCTCTGGGATTGTTTTTTACAAGAAATATTTTACTTTGGGAATTGTGCATCTTGTTAAGGGAGTTTACTAATACTGTATGCCTTATGATTAAAGGGACATCAAAACCCACAATTTTTCTTTTATGATTCAGATAGAGAATACAATTTTTAAAAAAGTTTCCAATTTACTTCCATTATCAAATTCAATTTTGTTCTCTTGTGGTCCTTTGTTGAAGAGATATCTAGACAGGTAGCATGCACAGCTTGAGCACTACGTGACCGGAAATAGTACTGTAGACGTGCACACTTCTGAACTTGCTTTCCTGATTTTCAACAAAGGAAAACAAGAAAATGTATAAAAGAAGAAAATTGGGAAATTGTTAATTGTATTCTATCTGAAACGTGAGACAAAAAATGAGTTTTATGTTTCTTTTAAGGACAGACATTTTACAGTAACAAAATAACGCTCAGTAAAATAAGCTGATGTTTGCTGGCTTTTGCGCTTAGAGGGCTTTCAACACAGTTACCTGAGGCATGCAGAAATAGCTCCTTCTGGAAATCACTTGTGTCAGGGGTTAAATGTCCATTTTAGATGTGGTTTCAGTGAGCAAAACTGCTATTTTAAATTGCAAAAATATACCTAAAGGAGCAACTTTTAATTTTATTCTCTGCAGCTGCTATAACAAGTCATTGAGAACATAAGGGAAAATATCACAGTACACTGTCACTTTAAAGGGACAGTCAAGTCCAAAAAAACATTCAGGATTTAAATAGGAAATGTAATTTTAAACAACTTTTTAAAATTTACTTTTATCACCAATTTTGCTTTGTTCTCTTGGTATTCTTAGTTGGAAGCTAAACCTTGGAGGTTCATATGCTAATTTCTTAGACCTTGAAGACTGCCTCTAATCTGAATGCATATTGACCACTAGAGGGCACTAGTTCATGTGTTTTCATATAGATAACATTGAGCTCATGCACGTGAAGTTACCCTGGAGTGAGCACTGATTGGCTGAAATACAAGTCTGTCAAAAGAACTGAAATAAGGAAGCAGTCTGGAGAGGCTTAGCTACAAGGTAATCACAGAGGTAAAAGGTGTATTTCTATAACAGTGTTGGTTATGCAAAGCTGGGGAATGGGTTATAAAGGGATTATCTTTTTCTTTTTAAACAACAAAAAGTCTGGTGTTGACTGTCCCTTTAAACTCTGAGGCTTGGGCCTAGATTTAAAGTGAATGTAAATTTTGATGCTAAAGTGCCTGGTTTTTATAAATTCGATTTAAAACAATGGCACTTTAATTCATCAAAATTTACATTTCACTCGTTGTGAAGAAATATTTACCTTTTAAACTTGACAGCAGCTTCCCTTTAAGGCTTAAGCCCCCAGTTGTGCTTTTCCCTTTAGGCACACAGCCGGTCGGGAACCACCAGGAGGAAAGAAAGCTCTGCGATGCCATTTGCGATCAGTCTGGACATCAAGAGGAAGATAAATTTATGAGCGGCTTGACGAATAGACATACATGCTTGTTACTACACAAAATAACCTCTCTTTCCACTGAGCCTAAACTACATGCATTGAAAAGAGCTCAATCAAGTGCTCTCCTTTAAATACATGTTGGAATTCTGGGTCCATATCATCTGGGGGCGCGTCTATGGATGATTATATTGGCGCTACTTTTATGGCTAAAAAAAATATACGCTCCCGGGCCAGATTTTAATGTGCAATAAGCTTATAGTCACATGAGATAATCAAGCTCTGCTCTAGCAGTTTCCCAACTGCTGTTGTCAGACTTGCAGGTTCATAGTTTCCTAGATAAATTCTGTGTCCTTATCTAGGTATCTCTTCAACAAAGAATATGAAAACGAAGCAAACTTGATAATCAAAGTGAATCGGAAACTTTAAAAAAAAAAAAAAAAAATTCTCTATATGAATTGTGAAAGAAACATTTTGAGTTTCATGTCCCTTTTTAACGTCTGGTTCACATAGCACATGCTTGTAAATACTTTTTTAAATTTACTTCCTTCTCTTGGAATCCTGTATTGAAAAAACATGTATAGGTAGGCTCAGGAGCAGCAATGCACTATTTGGACCTAGCTGGTGGCTATGTAGATATGCCTCTTGTTGTTGGCTCACTGGATGTGTTCAGCTAGCTGCCAGTTGTGTATTCCTGCCGTGGAGTTTATTTTAACTTACATGATCGGCACCTTTTGCAGGGTTTAAACAGTGTTATATGAGAGCATTTTTTATTATATTTTGTTAAAAAAATAAAAAATTGAAGCTTATTGGTTTAGTTTTAGGTCTTTAACAATTTTTCATGTGTCCTCTATTTTTTTTTTTTTTTAGTTGTCAACACATTGCCCAAATTTATAATATGTTTAAAGATTCCATTGAAATCTGCCTTTTAAAGTCAAAGGGTCATGACTGGGTCCTTGTCAACAACTCAAAAATTCAAACCCTTTAAAATGTTAATTATTACTATTAGGTTGTTTTTATGAATGTTTCGTCACCTAGAACTATTTGACAGACCAAATGTAAATGATTATCTTGTCTACATGACATATTAGATTTGCTATTTTAGTGATCAGGGAATACCTCGTCTAAAAATAGTCTGTTTTAAAGTTGGAAGAAACTGCTGGGAATTGCGCGTGCACACGTGTGTGTGTGTGTGTGTATATATATATATATATATATATATATATATATATATATATATATATATATATATATATATATATATATATTGTTGAAAGCACTCACTGGACTGTAGACAGCAATGTAAATCAAATATACTTTATTGTGACGTTTCGGGACCAACAGCGTCCCTTCCTCTGACTGGTCCCGAAACGTCACAATAAAGTATATTTGATTTACATTGCTGTCTACAGTCCAGTGAGTGCTTTCAACTTTTCATTTTTTACATACCTGGCTACAGCACCCTGGCAAGTTGCGGTCTGTTGGTGAGAGTGCATATGCTACAACAAACTTATATATATATATATATATATATATATATATATATATATATATATATATATATATATATATATATATATATATATATATATATATATATATATATATATAATGTACACACTTTTTATATTTGCTTTGCTGTTTTTGACTCAATGTCAGGATATATGCAGCCAGTAGCCACCAATTACCATCTTGTTCCTGATCCTACCTTGGTATGCTTTTCAACAAAGAATGAGTAAAAAGTAAATTTGATAATAACTTAGTTGCTTAAAATTGTATTCTATATCTGAATCATGAAAGAGAATTTTTTTGGGGTTTCATGTCCCTTTTTTTTTTTTTAACATCACTTGAGCACAATCAATAGAGCTTCTATTTTTGTGATTGGAAGTCCAAAGGAATTTTATTGCTGAAGCAATAATCTATCCTGCGCTAACATCTGCATGTCAGCACAGGGGTGCTAAATCTCTCACAACACATTACACTTCTATGAGGGCATGCAGTAAAATTAACTCACCACTTCTAATATAAGTTCTCTGATAGCGCTTTCTTCTTTAGTCATGTAATACCAGATTATGTTTTGTTCGCTGCAAGACGTCAAGCAAAAGAAAACGCACCCTGTGCTTTTAATAGCGATCTACTTGTAATCCAGTCCTACATTTAGCAAACCAATAAGCAAGCATAACCCAGGTTCTGAACCAAAAATGGGCCGGCTCTTAAGTTTTATATTTCTGATTTTTTTTTATTTTATTTTTTAATAAAGATAGCAAGTAAACAATGAAAAATTGATAATCAGAGTAATTTAGGAATTTGCTTTAATTTGCATGCTCTATCTGAATCATGAAATAAACATTTTTTGGTTAATTATCCCCTTAAAGGGATACTAAACCCAATTTTTTTTATTTCATGATTGAGATAGAGCATGAGATTTTAAGCACCTTTCTAATTTACTCCTATTAATTTTTCTTTGTTCTAGTGCTATCTTGATTTGCAAAAGCAGTACTGTAAGCTTTAGAGCCAGACCATTTTTTTGTTCAGCACATGGGTAGAACTTCCTGATTTGTGGCTAAATGTAGCAAACCAATCAGCAGCTCTACCAAGGTGCTGAACTAAAAAATGGGCCGGCTCCTAACCTTTTATTACTGCTTTTTCAAATCAAGATAACATGAGAACAAAGAAAAATTGATAATAGGACTAAATTAGAAAGTTGCTTAAAATGACATGCTCTATCTGAATCATGAAAGAAAAAATGAGGGGTTAGTATCCCTTTAATGGGATTTATACTGTATTTTAATTTGCTTTAATGTCCCTTCAAGACAAACTTTAAAATAGGACACACAAAATTAGTGAATACTCATTCCTATTGCAGCAGGATTATTTTCACCAATGATTTGGATTTTGCATCATAATTGCAGATGTATTGGAAACCAGCGTTGAATATTTTATGAGAACAAGTAGTTTCTTCAAAACCAATATAACTTTATCGGTTACATACAAAATAGGCAAACCTTGAATATATTACTCTTCTACAATGCTAAATGCCAAAAGCACAAACTAAACTATGAACAGGTGCAAGTCTAACTTTGGATAGGGGTAAATGTCATGAAGCAATCTTTTGTGCTCAATACAATGCTTTGTTTAGAAACAAATGATGGCTCATTATGGGAGTCTTCCAGGTGGACTGGCAACATGTTGAAAGAAATTCAGAGGTACAAAATCTGTTAGTGAAGATGAATGCAGAACTTTCTATTATCAGTTGACACCTTTTTAATAGCTTTTTTTTTCTTTTTTCCCTGCAACGTTTGTGGGGAAAGTGGCTATTGCATTGATGTTAATGGGCAAATAGGGGATAAAATCAATGAGTCGCATATTGGCAGTGTATTTGATTAGTGATTTTACATTATATTCAGATTGTAGAATGAATGTTCTGTTAGTCAGGCTACCATTGGAACATGTTGGACCAGCATGCTTTGCTTCTCTTACTTAAAGGGCCAGTAAACCTAAAAAAGAATGTTATATAATTCTGCACATAGTGCAGATTTATATAACATATTAGCAGCAGCTTTATAAAACCTAATATTCCCTGTGAATTTTTATAAAAAGAGACCGTTTTTCAGACCCGCTCTCTGTGCTCTTCTGAGCGGGTCTGTTTTTATCACAGAGCGCATCTGGCCAGCTGTCTAGTCACAGCCCGGCACGACCACGCCATTATACTCACTGCAGCCTGCTCTGTCTGACAGCGGGAGCGAGCTGCACTGAGTATAATGGCGGGGCCGGGCTGTGACTAGACAGCTGGCCAGATGCGCTCTGTGATAAAAACAGACCCGCTCAGAAGAGCACAGAGAGCGGGTCTGAAAAACGGTCTCTTTTTTTATAAAAATTCACAGGGAATAATAGGTTTTATAAAGCTGCTGCTAATATAATGTTATATAATTCTGCACTATGTGCAGAATTATATAACATTCTTTTTTAGGTCTACTGGCCCTTTAATTGCATGACAAAAAGACAATGCAATAGCACTTAGTCTGAACTTCAAATAAGTAGAAGATTTTTTTTCTTTTTCTGACAAATTTCAAAGTTATTGTATTATGTGACAGCCATCAGCCAATCACAAATGGATATACATATATTTTCTGAACTCTTGCACATGCTCAGTAGGAGCTGGTGACTCAGTGTAAATATAAAATGGAAATTCAAAAGTTGTTTAAAGTGGCATAGTGTATCTGAATCATGAAAGTTTAATTTTTGGCTTGAGTGTCTCTTTAAAGGTACATGTTGCTTTGCCAATATGTTAAATCTAAAAGTGATGTAGCATAACTGTAAAATGCTGACTATAAAATCACAAATCTTTTATATATATATATATATATATATATATATATATATATATATATATATATATATATATATATATATATATATATATATATATATATATATATATATATTAAACTCTCCACTTTGTATAAACAGATCCAGAATGTTGTTAATATTTTTGATGGAATTTAATTAGTTGTAAAGACACTACCTTTTTTTTTTTTTTTTTTTTTTTTTTTTTTTAGCTAGAGCGCTGATTGAACAGTTCAAACTGTTAGCTCACAATAAAAATTACTTTTTAAAGGGATAGTCTTTTCAAAATTAAAGTTTCATGATTCAGAGCATGCAATTTTTAAGGGACATTAAACACAACAAATAGATTTCATGATTCAGATAGCGAATACGAATTTTAAAAAGTTTCCAATTTACTTCTATTATCACATTTTTATTTCATTCTCATGTTTCTCTTTGTTGAAGATATACCTAGGTAGGTAGCGTGCACATGCCTTAAAGGGACAGTACACTGTAAAATACTTTTTCCCTTAATATGTTTACAATTGTTTTTTTTACCAACTGCAGAGTAAAAAATGTATGAAAATTAGATTTTTAAGGTTTATTTGTGTATATTAAAGCTCTGATTTTGTGTTTTGAAGCCACAACCTAATAAAATGGGTTGAGCTTGTAGGTATAATCCGATCTCATTACTGTATCACATTGTGCAAATATACCTGCTTCTTTATCTTATATCTGTCCTTAAAACAATCACCAGCACTTTGAGAGAACAATGGAAAATCAACATGTTATTACCTTATCTCTGCTATATCTCACTGGGAGTGTAATTTCTTCTGCTGGCTGTGTTTACAAAGCTTATCTATAGCTGGTACGCGCGGCCACAAACTTTCAGAATAGGTGGGGATACCACATGCTAAATCAACCATTTCAAATGCCAATATAAGGGTAAAGGAGATACTTGTAAACAATTTAATACACTCCAGCAGGTAAAGTGGATCATTGGGAACAAATTAAAGGGGAGAACATTTTTGAGTAAACTGTCCCTTTAAGCCCTACGTTACAGGAAATAGTGCTGCAATCTAGTGCTACTGCTAATGTGTAACATTGTTGCAAAACTGCTGCTATATAGTGCTGCAGACACGTGCACACTCTTCAGCTTACATATCTGCTTTTCAAATAAGGATAACAAGAAAAAAAAATGATAAAAGTAAATTATAAAGTTGTTTAAAATTTGATGTTCTATCTAAATCATGAAATAAAAAAAATGGGTTTTATGTCCTTTTAAGCAACTTTCTAAATTACTCCCATTAATTTCTTTTTTTTTTTTTTTTTTTTTTTTTTTTTTATTGTGTTTTGTTCAGCACCTGGTTAGGGCTTGCTGATTGGTGTCTAAATGTTGCCACCAATCAGCAAGCGCTACTCAGGTGCTGAACCAAAAATAGGCCAACTTCTAAGCTTATATTCTTGATTTTTCAAATAGAGATACCAAGAGAACGAAGAAAAATTGATAATAGGAGTAAATTTAGAAAGTTGCTCAAAATTGCATGCTCTATCTCAATCAAGTGTTTTTTTTTTTTTTTTTTTTTTAATTTTGACTAGACTATCCCTTTAAGTTGGAGATCAGGGCAGGGAGTATTTTCAATTTCACTTCTACATTAGAAAGTATGGTTTGATTAAGGCCAGATAGGCTGAAACACTACTTGTTTTTTTTTTTTTTTCTGGTGCCATTATGAACTGAATAAAAGTTGTTTTTATATTGGTTCTGTGGCATATTGCTTACTACTTCTTCTTCTTCCCCTTTTTATAAAAAAAAAAAAAAGTGTCTTGTTTGGCCAAGTAAAGTCTTCTTAAAATGTGATGTAGAAACAGTAATTTTGAGGTAAAATTTTTTTGTTTTGTTTTTTTCTCATATTTCAACAAAGGATACAAAAAACTAATTAGATAATAGAAATAAATTGGTAAGTTATTTGAAATTGAAAGCTCTATCTGAATCATGAGAGAAAAAAAAATGGCTTTCATGTTCCTTTAAAGAAAGTGATGGTCAATTTCAGACTAAGAATGTTGCAATGAAAAATATTTCTTTCATGTAATTAGCAAGAGTCCATGAGCTAGTGACGTATGGGATATACATTCCTACCAGGAGGGGCAAAGTTTCCCAAACCTCAAAATGCCTATAAATACACCCCTCACCACACCCACAAATCAGTTTTTACAAACTTTGCCTCCTATGGAGGTGGTGAAGTAAGTTTGTGCTAGATTCTACGTTGATATGCTCTCCGCAGCAGGTTGGAGCCC
Organism: Bombina bombina; assembly: GCF_027579735.1. NCBI lineage: Eukaryota > Metazoa > Chordata > Amphibia > Anura > Bombinatoridae > Bombina > Bombina bombina. Next base: position 903,814,406 of record NC_069502.1, on the reverse strand, counting down.
GGTTTTCCTCTCAGCATGCAGTGAATGTCAGAGGGATGTGAGGAGAGTATTGCCTATTTGAATTCAATGATCTCCTTCTACGGGGTCTATTTCATAGGTTCTCTGTTATCGGTCGTAGAGATTCATCTCTTACCTCCCTTTTCAGATAGACGATATACTCTTATATATACCATTACCTCTACTGATTTTCGTTTCAGTACTGGTTTGGCTTTCTACTACATGTAGATGAGTGTCCTGGGGTAAGTAAATCTTATTTTCTGTGACACTCTAAGCTATGGTTGGGCACTTTATAAAAAAGTTCTAAATATATGTATTCAAACATTTATTTGCCTTGATTCAGGATGTTCAATATTCCTTATTTCAGACAGTCAGTTTCATTATTTGGGATAATGCATTTGAATAATCAATTTTTTTTCTTACCTTTAAAATTTGACTTTTTTCCCTGTGGGCTGTTAGGCTTGCGGGGGCTGAAAATGCTTCATTTTATTGCGTCATTCTTGGCGCTGACTTTTTTGGCGCAAATTTTTTTTCTGTTTCCGGCGTCATACGTGTCGCCGGAAGTTGCGTCATTTTTGACGTGTTTTTTTGCGCCAAAAGTGTCGGCGTTCCGGATGTGGCGTCATTTTTGGCACCAAAAGCATTTAGGCGCCAAATAATGTGGGCGTCTTTTTTGGCGCTGAAAATATATGGGCGTCACTTTTGTCTCCACATTATTTAAGTCTCATTATTTATTGCTTCTGGTTGCTAGAAGCTTGTTCACTGGCATTTTTTTCCCATTCCTGAAACTGTCATTTAAGGAATTTGATCAATTTTGCTTTATATGTTGTTTTTTCTATTACATATTGCAAGATGTCCCACGTTGACACTGAGTCGGAAGATACTTCTGGAAAATCGCTGCCTGGTGCTGGATCTACCAAAGCTAAGTGTATCTGCTGTAAACTTATGGTATCTGTTCCTCCAGCTGTTGTTTGTACTGATTGTCATGACAAACTTGTTAATGCAGATAATATTTCCTTTAGTACTGTTACATTACCTGTTGCTGTTCCGTCAACATCTAATACTCGGTGTTCCTGATAACATAAGAGATTTTGTTTCTAAATCCATTAAGAAGGCTATGTCTGTTATTCCTCCTTCTAGTAAACGTAAAAAGTCTTTTAAAACTTCTCATTTTTCAGATGAATTTTTAAATGAACATCATCATTCTGATTCTGATAATGGTTCTTCTGGTTCAGAGGATTCTGTCTCAGAGGTTGATGCTGATAAATCTTCATATTTATTTAAAATGGAATTTATTCGTTCTTTACTTAAAGAAGTCCTAATTGCATTAGAAATTGAGGATTCTAGTCCTCTTGATACTAAATCTAAACGTTTAGATAAGGTTTTTAAATCTCCTGTAGTTATTCCAGAAGTTTTTCCTGTCCCTGATGCTATTTCTGAAGTAATTTCCAGGGAATGGAATAATTTGGGTAATTCATTTACTCCTTCTAAACGTATTAAGCAATTATATCCTGTGCCATCTGACAGATTAGAGTTTTGGGACAAAATCCCTAAGGTTGATGGGGCTGTCTCTACTCTTGCTAAGCGTACTACTATTCCTACGGCAGATGGTACTTCCTTTAAGGATCCTTTAGATAGGAAGATTGAATCCTTTCTAAGAAAAGCTTATGAAATGAGGAAAAAGGAAGCTGAGTCCCAGGGTCAGTAATGGAGTTTATTGCAATGCAGGCTTACAACAAATTAGGTGAACTCCATCTAACGCGTTTCGCGCATGGGCACATGCGCTTCATAAGAAAAGCTTACTTGTGTTCAGGTAATCTTCTTAGACCTGCTATATCTTTAGCGGATGTTGCTGCAGCTTCAACTTTTTGGTTAGAGGCTTTAGCGCAACAAGTAACAGATCATAATTCTCATAGCATTATTAATCTTCTTCAACATGCTAATAATTTTATTTGTGATGCCATCTTTGATATCAGAGTTGATGTCAGGTATGTCTCTAGCTATTTTAGCTAGAAGAGCTTTATGGCTTAACTTGGAATGCTGATATGTCTTCTAAGTCTACTCTGCTTTCCCTTTCTTTCCAAGGTAATAAATTATTTGGTTCTCAGTTGGATTCTATTATCTCAACTGTTACTGGAGGGAAAGGAACTTTTTTACCACAGGATAAAAAATCTAAAGGTAAATTTAGGTCTAATAATGGTTTTCGTTCCTTTTGTCACAACAAGGAACAAAAGCCTGATCCTTCATCCTCAGGAGCGGTATCAGTCTGGAATAAATACAAGCCTTTTAGAAAACCAAAGTCAGCTCCTAAGTCCACATGAAGGTGCGGCCCTCATTCCAGCTCAGCTGGTAGGGGGCAGATTACGTTTTTTCAAAGAAATTTGGATCAATTCCGTTCACAATCTTTGGATTCAGAACATTGTTTCAGAAGGGTACAGAATTGGCTTCAAGATAAGGCCTCCTGCAAAGAGATTTTTTCTTTCCTGTGTCCCAGTAAATCCAGCGAAGGCTCAAGCATTTCTGAAATGTGTTTCAGATCTAGAGTTGGCTGGAGTAATTATGCCAGTTCCAGTTCTGGAACAGGGGCTGGGGTTTTATTCAAATCTCTTCATTGTACCAAAGAAGGAGAATTCCTTCAGACCAGTTCTGGATCTAAAAATATTGAATCGTTATGTAAGGATACCAACATTCAAAATGGTAACTGTAAGGACTATCCTGCCTTTTGTTCAGCAAGGGCATTATATGTCTACAATAGATTTACAGGATGCATATCTGCATATTCCGATTCATCCAGATCACTATCAGTTTCTGAGATTCTCTTTCCTAGACAAGCATTACCAGTTTGTGGCTCTACCGTTTGGCCTAGCAACAGCTCCAAGAATTTTTACAAAGGTTCTTGGTGCCCTTCTTTCTGTAATCAGAGAACAGGGTATTGTGGTATTTCCTTATTTGGACGATATCTTGGTACTTGCTCAGTCTTCACATTTAGCAGAATCTCATACGAATCAACTTGTGGTGTTTCTTCAAGATCATGGTTGGAGGATCAATTTACCAAAAAGTTCGTTGATTCCTCAGACAAGGGTAACCTTTTTAGGTTTCCAGATAGATTCAGTGTCCATGACTCTGTCTTTGACAGACAAGAGACGTCTAAAATTGATTTCAGCTTGTCGAAACCTTCAGTCACAATCATTCCCTTCAGTAGCCTTATGCATGGAAATTCTAGGTCTTATGACTGCTGCATCGGACGCGATCCCCTTTGCTCGTTTTCACATGCGACCTCTTCAGCTCTGTATGCTGAACCAGTGGTGCAGGGATTACACAAAGATATCTCAATTAATATCTTTAAAACCGATTGTAAGACACTCTCTGTCGTGGTGGACAGATCACCATCTTTTAGTTCAGGGGGCTTCTTTTGTTCTTCCGATTGCTAATCTTCCTGATATTCATTGTTTTGTACAAGCTTTGGTTCGTATAAAACCTGTCATTCAGTCAATTTCTCCTCCTTGGAGTTTGAATTTGGTTCTGGGGGCTCTTCAAGCTCCTCCGTTTGAACCTATGCATTCATTGGACATTAAATTACTTTCTTGGAAAGTTGTGTTCCTTTTGGCCATCTCTTCTGCCAGAAGAGTTTCTGAATTATCTGCTCTTTCTTGTGAGTCTCCTTTTCTGATTTTTCACCAGGATAAGGCGGTGTTGCGAACTTCTTTTAAATTTTTACCTAAGGTTGTGAATTCTAACAACATTAGTAGAGAAATTGTGGTTCCTTCATTATATCCTAATCCTAAGAATTCTAAGGAGAAATCATTGCATTCTTTGGATGTAGTTAGAGCTTTGAAATATTATGTTGAAACTACTAAGAATTTCCGAAAGACTTCTAGTCTATTTGTTATCTTTTCCGGTTCTAGGAAAGGTCAGAAGGCCTCTGCCATTTCTTTGGCATCTTGGTTGAAATCTTTAATTCATCATGCTTATGTCGAGTCGGGTAAAACTCCGCCTCAAAGGATTACAGCTCATTCTACTAGGTCAGTTTCTACTTCCTGGGCGTTTAGGAATGAAGCTTCGGTTGATCAGATTTGCAAAGCAGCAACTTGGTCTTCTTTGCATACTTTTACTAAATTCTACCATTTTGATGTGTTTTCTTCTTCTGAAGCTGTTTTTGGTAGAAAAGTACTTCAGGCAACTGTTTCAGTTTGAATCTTCTGCTTATATTTTCAGTTTTTTTCTTTATAAGATTTAAACTTTTATTTTTGGGTGTGGATTTTTTTCAGCGGAATTGGCTGTCTTTATTTTATCCCTCCCTCTCTAGTGACTCTTGCGTGGAAGATCCACATCTTGGGTAGTCATTATCCCATACGTCACTAGCTCATGGACTCATGCTAATTACATGAAAGAAAACATAATTTATGTAAGAACTTACCTGATAAATTCATCTCTTTCATATTAGCAAGAGTCCATGAGGCCCGCCCTTTTTTGTGGTGGTTATGATTTTTTTGTATAAAGCACAATTATTCCAATTCCTTATATTTATGCTTCGCACTTTTTTTCTTATCACCCCACTTCTTGGCTATTCGTTAAACTGATTTGTGGGTGTGGTGAGGGGTGTATTTATAGGCATTTTGAGGTTTGGGAAACTTTGCCCCTCCTGGTAGGAATGTATATCCCATACGTCACTAGCTCATGAACTCTTGCTAATATGAAAGAAATGAATTTATTAGGTAAGTTCTTACATAAATTGTTATTAGTTTGCAAGTAAAACCACATCATTTAAAAAAAAAAAAAAAAAGTGTAAAAACTTTTTATAATGAAAGATTTATAAACTTAATTGGTATTGTCTGTCCCGCCGCCGCCTTCATTTCCTCTTTTGGCTGGGCTGTAATGTATAGAGCAGTCGAATCCACTTTCTACAGAAGCTTTCTGAAGGCTTTAAAGGGGCTGGACTTCAAGATTGTCAAATGTCACACTCTGGATGTTTACTGGAATTGTCATTTAAAAAAATAAAAATTAAATAATCCAAGTGGGCCGGCATTAAAGTAGAAGCATTACTATATGCACTAATTTAACCCTTTCACAGATGGATACAAATAAAAAAATGTACACATACTTTTTTTTTTTTTTTTTTTTTTTTATGCCAAAAATTAATTATATGGCATTTGATTAGTTAAGTTTACCCTCACTTTTAGTAATGTCCATTTACTCTCACAAGGAAAAAGTCATAAATTATCATCCACTTTAAATCCTCACCTCTGTCTTTTTAAAACATTTGTTTAGCGATATTGCTCAACATTTTTCCAAAGTGATACATACATTTTTTTTAGACTACATTTTGCTATGGATAATGTGAGCCATAGGCTCTCAATGTTAATATATTTTATTGTGTAACGTGTTAACATTCTGTAGCACCATCTGCACGTGTAGTAAATTTAAACATTTAGTGCCAATTTAGGGAAAAAACCTGTGCCTAGCAAAACTGTCAAACTTTAATGGGAGCATTCAGTGTCCCTGAAGGGTGGGTGTGGTATGTGACCGTTGAAAGTGTTGGTTTTTGCGAACATGTTTTGTCTAGCATTTGACAGCATAAATAATCTCACAAGACAGATGTAAACTTTCTATAGTTGGGGTTGCCTAATCGTGTTTTAAATCTGTGAAATGATGTAATTTGCTGCTATTAAACCTCATTGCATTTGTAGGAGAGTAATTAATTGTAGGACTCATTAACTCCTTCACGATCTCATCGTTGAAATCTCACGATTGCGCGATTTCAAATTTTTTACATCGGATCGTTGTTCAGATGTAGACAAATTAAACCCGGCATGAAAGGGTTAACACATTTTGATGCAATTATTTCTCAGTATTCAAACTTCACCCACAAATTGTATCCTGAAGAACCAATCTTGTTGTTTGTGTAGACAAGGGTAGCCACCGTCATTGTAGTAATCTCTGCTTTTTATTTTTAAGTTAAATTACATGAGAAGGGGGTGGAATTTTTTTTAGTATATTGCAATGTTTTGCCTCAATCTTACTGTCTTTTAGAAGAGACTGGAAACATCTTGATATTTTATATAAAATGTTTAGTTATAAATAATGAAACAACAACTTTTGCAATGTAGTTTCATTGTTTTTGCTCCCTTTTCATGCAATTTTAGCTCTGAAAGTTGAGGATTTTCTATTTCTCAGAACTTGCTAACACTGCTACATATTTGTCCCTAATTGAATTTATCAGATAACTGTAAAACAATGTACTTTTTATATGAACATTATGAAGTGGCTAGACACACACACACACACACACACACACACACACACACACACACACACACATATATATATATATATATATATATATATATATATATATATATATATATATATATATATATATATATATATATACTAACTATCCCATTGAAAACCCTTCCTGACCTTATGATGTTCTTTGCCATCCTAACTGTGCTGGGCTTTAAAGCCCTTAGGAAGGCATAATGCCATCACCTTTTTGGCTGTACTGAAGCAAAAGGCGCTTCCTGAATGGGATTGTAGGCTGGAGGGCGTGCCTAGCGTCATTGCAACCCCCCGATTTAGCTTATTTACATCAGAACTTTGTTGACAAATAAGTCTGGGCAGGAAGGGGTTTAATATATAGTGTTCCAGTCTTCACAAATCTAAGCCCCAGGGATTCACTGTTGTCTTAAAATGAGGATCTGGTTTAGATTCCCCAAGAAACCCATGGATTCCTCAAGAAACCCATGAATTCCTCACACATGTGAAATATAAATCTAATTTATTTCTTTTTAGATATCTCATATTTGATGGCCAAAAGTTTCTGGTTTCGTGATTTTGAACAAAATTGTTTAGCCCTTTTATTATACATATTTCTTTTTGTTTCAGTATCAAATCTACCGATTTATTTCCGTGTCCTTTTTTTTTTTTTTTTTTTATATATCGTATTTTTTTTTTAGTTTTAAAGGTGTGTTATCTGGATCTTGGATTAGTTTTCATCAGTGTTATTTAAAAAAAAAAAAAAAAAAAAGTCAAACCAATACAGGCACAACTGGGAACAGATACTGGGTTAGTGGAATTTGAAATGGGCAAATGTCCTTTCAACTGTGTTCTTGGGTATCTGAGGAATGTAGTGGTGTTAGTGTGTGGCACTTTAACAAGAAGAAATACGTCTCCAAAAACAGCTGCCAGATTCGGATACTAACTACCTACACCAGTGTTTCCCACACTCACTCCTCAGGACCCTTACTCAGGCCAATTATTCATTATATCTTAACTAGAGCACAGGTGAAATAATCAGCTGATGGGTGAGCTGATTGTTTCACCTGTGCTCTAGTTAAGATATAATGAATAATTGGCCTGAGTAAGGGTCCTGAGGAGTGAGTTTGCTCTACACGAATGTACTGTGTGTATTGGTTTGTGTTACTTGTGCGAAAAATCTTTTTTGAAATTGTGTCTTACGTATTCTTGTTTTTAATAATGATCTTTCTAAAATGTAATTATCCATTTTTTCGTTTTAAATATTTCATATACGTGGAAAATTTAGTACATTTTCAGTTTGTTCCTTTGTACATTTTGGGCTCCATGTACGAAGCAGCGAAAGCTGCTCCGGAGCCTTTGCGGGGCAGGTTCGCATATGCGAGCCTGCTTCCCGCAATGTAAGAAGCAGCGGTCATAAGACCGCTGCTTCCTACACCCTACGCCACCTCTTAGGTGGCGAAGCAAAATCACAGAGAGCTCTCTCGCTCTCGGTGATTGACAGCCCCTTCAGTCGCGTGACTGAAGGGGCGGGCATTACGCACTCCGCTGAGTGTGTAATGGTACATACGGGCAAGCGGATCAATAGATCCGCTGCCCGTGTGTAGCGGAGGTGGGCGGACAGCTTCGAGTTAAGAAGCTGTCCGCCCGCCTCTTAGTACATGGAGCCCTTTGAGGTGACTCTGTACGTAGGGTGTAACCATTAGCTAAATTAAATTACTCGAATACTTATATTGTCATCACACATTTGTTGCCTATGGTTGGCTGAAACTTGACCTTTAGAATTAAGCAACAGATTAGTTCAATTAAGGTCTATTGTGCAATATCATTGTAAGAGCATGAAAAAAAAATTGTAACATCTTGCGTCTGTCTAGTTTAATTTTAATACTTTTTATAGTGATCTTAAAGGGACATTTTGAAACCTTCGTACGTATATTGCAAAAATGCTTCCAACACGATTTTAAACGCACTACTATTTGCAACATGCTTTTGAGAAGTTATCACATTGGGATGAGTTTACATGTGGCCCACCCAGCAAAAATGTTTGTTCTTCTATACATCTGATACTTGCACATGCAGTTAGTGAGGGATTACCTGGAAAAATCCCAAGTAAAAAATAAAATAAAACCAAAATAAACTTTTAGGATTCATAGAGCATGCAGTTTTAAGACACTTTCCAATTGACTTCCATTATCAAATTGTGCACATTTTTATATACACACTTTCTGGGGAACAAGATCCTACTGAACATGTGCACAAGCTCACAGGGTATACGTATATTAGTCTGTGATTGGCTGATGTCTGTCACATGATACAAGGGTCTGGAAAATGGGAGAAAAAAATAAATTTCTCAGAAAAAATTCTACTGCTTATTTTAAATTAAGAGTAGGTGTTAATGCATTTTTTTATTATGTACTTGTTAATTATGCAATTCTACTGCATTGAGTGGTCCTTTACATTTTATTGTGGTTCTAAAACTTTTAGGAAGTGTGTGTGTGTTTTTTTTTCTTTCTTTTAAATATATATATTTATATTTAAATATATATATATATATATATATATATATATATATATATATATATATATATATATATATATATATATATATATATATATATATATATATTATATTTAATATATATATATATATATATATATATATATATATATATTTTAATATTACATATACGTACATATGTCTTGGAGTGTCAGTGTATACATTATGCTCGTCAGCTGTTACAATAGTGTACAGCCTCAGAATACTATTGACATTATTGTTTTTCCTTTTATTGAAATATGTGGGGAAATTTAACTTGGATTAGCACCTTTTACATAACCCCAGATGCCAATGATGATATATAAAGTAGACCTGTGCATTCAGATACTTTTGTTAGGATCTGAATGTGGAAGAAGGCAGCCACTCGTAGCATTCGGCTCTTTTCTTCTTAAATGGATAGAGTCCACAGCTGCATTCATTACTTTTGGGAAATAAGAACCTGGCCACCAGAAGGCGCCAAAGACAACCCAGCCAAAGGCTTAAATACTCCTCCCACTCCCCTGATCCCCCAGTCATTTTTTGCCTTTCGTCCCAGGAGAATGGCAGAGAAGTGTCAATTTTTTGTTTTTGTCTCTTATGGAGGGTAGTACTCTGGCATGGGACAGGAGTTTTAAGTAGTCCTGTCAGTGAGGGCTTGGATGAAAGTTATAGTCTGTAGATGCAAGGAGTTTCTTTCTGCGAAACAAACCCAACTCATATTAACAGCTCTTCAAGCAATCAGCGTTGTCTAACTTCGCTTCGCTGCCTACTGTCTTTTCAAGTCCATGGCGGAGGCGATGCTACTATCCGTCACACTTGAAGGGCCATGTTCCTGTTCCACGGCATAAATTCCGGTAATATTTCATTTTACTTTGTTTGCAATGTACTGTAATGTGAATGTTTCCCGAGAGGCTACCACCTTGCGGGCCTAACTTATACATAAGGGTCTCAGTGAGTCTCTCTCTCTTTTTAATATCTTGGAATCAAGGGTTTATATCTCCTGAGGGGGGTTATTGAACAGGGGGGTTTATAATCATGTTTGTTATGCGAGTCAACCTGCTTATGTGCGATGTTTACTGGGCTCGTGGTTGAAACATTGAGGCCTTTGGAAGAGACGCAGCCTTTTGGTTGGGTGCGCTTGTTTATGGACTGTACGGTTCACCTTGTGTTCGGGCGTGGCTAAGTTCCGTTTTTCCATTTCTGCATTCCCGACCGTATGGCAAAGGAAACTTTATAGTCCGCAGGGGTCTGGTCATAGGAGGTGGTGAGTGCCCCAGCCATTAGGGGTGTCAGGTGCCGTTTTTTTAGTTTTTACTACTTTAGTCCATATTTAAATATATTCTACCCAGTTATGGAGGATTCTGATGCTGAGACTATTTTAAATTTAGATTCTGTGTCTGGTGATGAATCCGGTGTGGCCTCGTTGACACCTGTCAACCAGTTTTGTTCCGTATGCCATTTCAGAGCGCCTGGTTCCTCGGGCTCGGGGAATCAAAGGACTGCTGAGCCATCCGCCTCTGGGGTCCTGTCCTCCAAGAAGCGAGTTTACTATCAAATCCTACTTCTGCACATGCGGGTAACCCAGTTTATAGTTCCTCCATGCGGGGTGGCGTGTTTCCCCCCCGGAGGTTGCAGCACGTTTTCGCTTCCACATAATGTTGACGATTGTTCATCTGCTGAGTCCAGGCGTTTATTTGAGAGTGTACGGGGACTTTTAGTCTGATAATTCGAATGGTGCACCTCATTAGACATGTGGGGATGAAGTAATCTCCTGATTGTCATTTGTTTGAGATCTTTACCAGTTTTGTGAGAGAGGGATCCGTTTTGGCTGGTCCTGCGGGTAGGCCTGTGTCTTTTTGGGCGTTAACCTCTGGGTTACCTTATATTTTATTTATATCCGATGGAATGTCTTTTATTTGGTTTTTGTTTCCTTCGGGAACCTTCTGGGATTGGTACTCTTTATTACTTCTTCGGAAGTTGTTGGACATGTTAGTCCTGTGTTAAAAATGTCTTCTTTTTTTTTCTCTTCTACGGGGGAGAATTTACACAGCTTGCCGGTTGGGACTCTAGGTGCAGGCTGGTCCTGTCTGGTTCGTTCTTGTGGCTGTTCAGACACTTGGCGCTGTTCTCCTCGGCTGGTTCGGTAGAAGCGCAGAGTGCTCAGGTTATCATTGGTTTTTCATGTTCAATTAAGCATTTGAGAGGACCTGTGGGTCCGTGAGGTGGGAAGGATTGTTTCAGTCCTTTATAGTCTTCAGTCATAGATTACCTGGTAGGGGAGTTTTTCCGCTGCGTCACTCTGACATCTGATTTCATCAGAACTTAGAGTTTCCTCCCCATGTGGTGGAGGGTAGGGGGGCTTAATGTCCTTTACCACTATTGAGCGTTTTGGCCTTCATTTTTAGGCCTCTGGATTTGTCCTTTTGGGTTTGATCCAACAGACTGTACAGGATAGCTGTCTAGCATGTGGAGGGTTTGCAGATTGAAACCTGTTGCAGCTCTTGACGCCTTGCAGGTGTACGCGTCTGCTGTTTTCTAGTGTATCTAGATGCAGCTCCTACTCTTGACTGAGTTATAAAAGGACTTTTGGGTCTTCTTCCATTGTCTCTGGGTGAGTGGATCTCCTTTTTAGGGATCTCTGTTTCTGGGTGATGGTTTTTCCCTGCGGGGACTTTGTTTAGCTTGGGGTTTTCCAGAGCTGTGTAGGCTTAGTGCCTTCTCTTCCTTGTGTCCTCTGCTTGTGGGGAGGGGTTAGGGAGACTAGTCCTGTTAGTAGTAGGATTTTTTTTATTTACCTTGAGGTATCCCTTGATCGTCCTGAGGCTCTGAGAAGTAGCTTCATATGACTTCTAGCCTTGCTCCTGTGAGCGTTTGGACTTTAGCTAGGGGTGGTTCCTTCCTTTGGTCGGGGCTTTCAAGTTCTCTCGCTATCTGGATTTTTCTGGATATGCTTCCATACACTTGCGTCTGGATTTTTGGCCAGTTGGGGTGTTTAGTTCTACGGTAAGGTTTGCCTGAACTATTGGGTACCCGGACCTGTTTTTCTCCCTGTGACTTCCGATTGCTGAAGCTTCGCTTGGCCTTTTTACTGACCCAGTCTTGGGTGGTTTTGGAATCCTGACCTGGTAATGGTTGGCCAGGTTCTCTGAGTATTTGTTTACTCTGTTTCAGAGTAGCCCTGTCCTCTGGTGGTTGGCTGTGTGGCTTGAGCCTCATTGGTGGCTGGTTTATACCCAGCTGCTGGCGTTGGATGTCCATTTTCTGGTGTGCCTTCGAGTTGCATTCCTCTGGTCAGCTTGCCAGAGTTCCTGTGGATTCCCTGCTCTGCAGATGAATGGGTTAGCTGTGCCTCTGCTTGGCAAGCTACTTGCAGGGGGGTCCTTTTCTAGGACGTCTGTGTTGGGAATTTCTCTTCCCATAAGCCGGGGTTTTTGGGCTTTGTGGACAGTTTTTGCACTTCCGGCATCATCCATTTTTCTTTATGGTTATTCTCCTCCCTATGGAGATAGAGTCCTTGTTTGGGGCTTCTCCTGGTGGGGAGGTGGAAAGGTGTGATTGGTTCCCCCTGGGGTCTTGCTGGCTCCAAGCAGATTTGTTGGGCCTTTATTTGATAGATCCTTAGGTCTATGGCCTTGTTGTCTGTTTTCAGAGTCGGGTTGTACTTGTACTCTGTGGGGATGGCTGTGCTATCCGTACACTTATTCCTGTATCTGTTCAGGATTCTTTTGTTCTCCTGTCTTGAATCCCTGGTCCAGCTGGGTGTGGGTCTGCAGGTCAGGATGGCCAAGCGGTCTAAGGAACTGCATTCGTTTCAGTCTCCTCTGGATATGTGAGCTTTGTTTTGTGTCTCCTGTTAGCTTAGTCTGCTAGAGTATACATTTTCCTTCAACTTGCTCTATTGATTAGAAGAGGGTTTACTCTTCCTTCGGGATCTGAGGGTATACTCTCCTTCCAGGGGGCCTCGATGGAGGTTTTGTTTGGACTTGACTGTCCCTTTTGAAATTTGATTCGAACAAAGGAATGTGTTAAAATTTAGTTTCTTTTTTGAATGTTGCGAAACATTCGCCCATCCCTAGTCACCAGCTGTTATTTCCAGGTTTTGAAAATGTTATGAAGCCTTCTATGAAAAGGTCTTAAAGGGATATTCCAGCCAAAATTGGAAACCACATGAGTGAATTTCGGTTTTGAACAGACGCAATTTTGTAATTTACATGCATTAGCAAAAATGCTTCTTATAAAAGCTATAGCTGTTTCAAAAGTGTATTTAAGTATGCACCATGCACCAGCATTTTAAACAACACTTGCTCAGAGAGCCTAAGGTGCTTATACCATCTGGTATTGACTCAATTTGTTAATTGCTGACATGATACACGCCCCACTGATGTCTGAGCAGCTGCAGTATTTAAAATGTGGGTGCAGTGGCAATATCTAGCTATGCTGTACGTGCAGAGAAAAATGTTAACACTACAACAGTGATAACTTTTACTAGAAACATTTTTGCCAATACATGTATATTGCAAATATGTTTCTATTCAAAGATGTAATACATTTATGTAAATTTAAATTTTGACTGGAATGCTAAATAATCAGTTCACTCATTTTTAATTGTAATGAAATGTCACAAAACATTGTAAATTGGAATTCTTGTTTAAAAATGATGCTGTCATTTTTAATATTTATTTCTACCAAATGTGCAAGTATAATTGGAGTCTAAAAGTTGACAAAGTGTATTTATGGAATCTATTTTCCACTTGAGATGCTACAGTGAGCATCTGTTATATGACAAAAGGATTGACAAGTGTGAGTAACTTGTATACTATATTTATTGTAGCAGGGGTTTTATGATGGGAGACTGAAAACTGATTGTGGTAAATTTGCGTGCTGTAAGTGTAAAGGAACAAGCATGTTAATTAAAATATCCTTTTGATTACTGTTCTAGATCAGTCCTTTTCATCCAGGTCGGATACACTGATGGGCTATGGCACCTGCGTATGGGGTGTTATGAGTTAGTACTGTATTAGATGAGAAAACGGGCTGAGTTTAAAACCGGTCTAAAGAAACAATATCCAATAAGTGTGTGGTTGACAAGTTTTATATCAAACATGAGAAGCTTGCATATTAAAGGGACATGAAACCTACAAAAATGATTTCATGATTCAGATACAGCATTCAATTTTAAACCACTTTCCAATTTACTTCTATTTAATTTGCTTCCTTCTCTTGTTATCCTTTCCTGAAAGGTTTGTCTAGGTAAGCTCAGTAGCAGCAAAGAACCTAGGTTCTTGAGATAGATATATAGATATATAGATATAGAGATAGATATATATACACACCCCAATACCGTCATTGGCTCACCCATGTGTTCATTTAGAAACCAGTAGTGCATTGCTGCTCCTTCAACAAATGATACCAAGATAATGAAGCAAATTTGATAATAGAAGTAAACTGGAAAGTTGTTTAACCCCTTAACGACCGAGGACGAAATAAAAAAGAAATAAAAATAAAAAAAACCATTTTCTTTGCAAACTGGGTACTGCCAGTACTCAAGATGGCCCCCAATAAGGCAGAGGGGGAGGGTTAGAGAGCTGTTTTGGGGGGGATCAGGGAGGTTGGGGACTAAGGGGGGGATCCTACACAACCGCATATGTAAATATGATATATATATATATATATATATATATAAAAAAATCTATATCTCTGGCAGACTTTCTGCCAATACTTAAGATGGCGGGGACAATTGTGGGGTGGGGGAGGGAAGAGAGCTCTTTGGGAGGGATCAGGGGGTCTGATGTGTCGGGTAGGAAGCTGATCTCTACACTAAAGCTAAAATTAACCCTGCAAGCTCCCTAATTAACCTCTTCACTGCTGGGCATAATTCACGTGTTGTGTGCAGTGGCATTTAGCGGCCTTCTAATTACCAAAAAGCAACGCCAAAGCCATATATGTCTGCTATTTCTGAACAAAGTGGATCCCAGAGAAGCATTTACAACCATTTGTACCATAATTGCACAAGCTGTTTGTAAATAATTTCAGTGAGAAACCTAAAGTTTGTGAAAAAGTTGACTAATTTTTTTAATTTGATCGCATTTGGTGGTGAAATGGTGGCATGAAATATACCAAAATGGGCCTAGATCAATACTTGGGGTTGTCTACTACACTACAGCTAAAATTAACCCTACAAGCTCCCTAATTAACCCCTGCACTGCTGAGCATAATACACGTGTGGTGCGCAGCGGCATTTAGTGGCCTTCTAATTGCCAAAAAGCAATGCCAAAGCCATATGTCTGCTATTTCTGAAAAAAGGGGATCACAGAGAAGCATTTACAACCATTTGTGCCATAATTGCACAAGCTGTTTGTAAATAATTTCAGTGAGAAACCTAAAGTTTGTGAAAAAGTTGACTAATTTTTTTAATTTGATTGCATTTGGCGGTGAAATGGTGGCATGAAATATACCAAGATGGGCCTAGATCAATACTTTGGGTTGTCCACTACACTACAGGGAGTGCAGAATTATTAGGCAAATGAGTATTTTGACCACATCATCCTCTTTATGCATGTTGTCTTACTCCAAGCTGTATAGGCTCGAAAGCCTACTACCAATTAAGCATATTAGGTGATGTGCATCTCTGTAATGAGAAGGGTTGTGGTCTAATGACATCAACACCCTATATCAGGTGTGCATAATTATTAGGCAACTTCCTTTCCTTTGGCAAAATGGGTCAAAAGAAGGACTTGACAGGCTCAGAAAAGTCAAAAATAGTGAGATATCTTGCAGAGGGGTGCAGCACTCTTAAAATTGCAAAGCTTCTGAAGTGTGATCATCGAACAATCAAGCGTTTCATTCAAAATAGTCAACAGGGTCGCAAGAAGCGTGTGGAAAAACCAAGGCGCAAAATAACTGCCCATGAACTGAGAAAAGTCAAGCGTGCAGCTGCCAAGATGCCACTTGCCACCAGTTTGGCCATATTTCAGAGCTGTAACATCACTGGAGTGCCCAAAAGCACAAGGTGTGCAATACTCAGAGACATGGCCAAGGTAAGAAAGGCTGAAAGACGACCACCACTGAACAAGACACACAAGCTGAAACGTCAAGACTGGGCCAAGAAATATCTCAAGACTGATTTTTCTAAGGTTTTATGGACTGATGAAATGAGAGTGAGTCTTCATGGGCCCGATGGATGGGCCCGTGGCTGGATTGGTAAAGGGCAGAGAGCTCCAGTCCGACTCAGACACCAGCAAGGTGGAGGTGAAGTACTGGTTTGGGCTGGTATCATCAAAGATGAGCTTGTGGGGCCTTTTCGGATTGAGGATGGAGTCAAGCTCAACTCCCAGTCCTACTGCCAGTTTCTGGAAGACACCTTCTTCAAGCAGTGGTACAGGAAGAAGACTGCATCCTTCAAGAAAAACATGATTTTCATGCAGGACAATGCTCCATCACACGCGTCCAAGTACTCCACAGCGTGGCTGGCAAGAAAGGGTATAAAAGAAGAAAATCTAATGACATGGCCTCCTTGTTCACCTGATCTGAACCCCATTGAGAACCTGTGGTCCATCATCAAATGTGAGATTTACAAGGAGGGAAAACAGTACACCTCTCTGAACAGTGTCTGGGAGGCTGTGGTTGCTGCTGCACGCAATGTTGATGGTGAACAGATCAAAACACTGACAGAATCCATGGATGACAGGCTTTTGAGTGTCCTTGCAAAGAAAGGTGGCTATATTGGTCACTGATTTGTTTTTGTTTTGTTTTTGAATGTCAGAAATGTATATTTGTGAATGTTGAGATGTTATATTGGTTTCACTGGTAAAAATAAATAATTGAAATGGGTATATATTTGTTTTTTGTTAAGTTGCCTAATAATTATGCACAGTAATAGTCACCTGCACACACAGATATCCCCCTAAAATAGCTATAACTAAAAACAAACTAAACACTACTTCCAAAACTATTCAGCTTTGATATTAATGAGTTTTTCGGGTTCATTGAGAACATGGTTGTTGTTGTTCAATAATAAAATTAATCCTCAAAAATACAACTTGCCTAATAATTCTGCACTCCCTGTAAAGCTAAAATTACCCCAAAAAGCTCCCTACATGCTCCCTAATTAACCCCTTCACTGCTGGACATAATACACGTGTGATGCGCAGCAGCATTTAGCGGCCTTCTAATTACCAGAAAGCAATGCCAAAGTCATATATGTCTGCTATTTCTGAACAAAGGGGATCCCAGAGAAAAATGTACAACCATTTATGCCATAATTGCACAAGCTGTTTGTAAATAATTTCAGTGAGAAACCTAAAGTTTGTGAAAAAGTGATCAATTTTTTTTTATTTGATCGCATTTGGCGATGAAATGGTGGTATGAAATATACCAAAATAGGCCTAGATCAATACTTTGGGATGTCTTCTAAAAAAAAATATATATACATGTCAAGGGATATTATATATTCAGGTATTCCAGTGTTCTAATGTAACTAGCGCTCATTTTGAAAAAAAGTGGTTTGGAAATATCAAAGTGCTACTTGTATTTATGGCCCTATAACTTGCAAAGAACATGTAAACTTTGGGTATTTCTAAACTCAGGACAAAATTTAGAAACTATTTAGCATGGGTGTTTTTTGGTGGTTGTAGATGTGTAACAGATTTTGGGGGTCAAAGTTAGAGTGCGTTTTTTTTTTTTTTTTTTTTTTTTTTTTTACATTTTTTCCCCTCGTATTTTATAAAAAAATTTTTTTATAGTAAATTATAAGATATGATGAAAATAATGGCATCTTTAGAAAGTCCAGTTAATGGCAAGAAAAACAGTATATAATATGTGTGGGTACAGTAAATGAGTAAGAGGAAAATTACAGCTAAATACAAACACCGCAGAAATGTAAAAATAGCCCTGGTCCCAAACTGACAGAAAATGGAAAAGTGCTGTGGTCATTAAGGGGTTAAAATTGTATGTTCTACATAAATCATGAGAGGAAATTTTTGTGTTTCATGTCCCTTTTTAAAATGAGTCGTCCTCGTCCACCTCCTCGTCGTCCTCATGTGCATTTTTACACAACTTTCCAATACGCTTCATTTCCCTTGTTTTCTTTTGAGGGACTAGTAGTGCACTACTGGGAGCTAGTTGAACACATTGGCTGAGCCAATGACAAGAGGCATATATGTGCAACCACAAATCGTCAGCTCCCAGTAGTGTATTGCTGCGCTTGAGCCTAACAAAGGATAACAAGAAAACAAAGCAAATTTAATAATAGAAGTAAATTGGAATTGTTTAAAAGTGCATGTTATATCTGACTAATGTTTAAGTTTGACTTGACTTTCCCTTTTAAGGGCTGGAGTAGCTCTGTAAGACTAGGTGACCGTTGTGGTTTACTGCCTGGGAGGGTATAGTAAGTTAATGTGGGGTTATGTAGCACTGGGTTACGCTATGCTAAAGAGTCTCTTTAAGTAGAGATCTGATTGGATGGATTTTAACCAATAACACTCTTTCAAAGGCTTAGAGTTTTTAGGGTTTACATTGGACTGTCCTTATATTCTAAATTTATTTCGAACACCAAAACATTTCTGCTTTACTGATTGTGAAATTCCTAATCTACATCACCATGTCATACCTTTCATAACATTTTAACCGCCCACCATTATCCCTAAGGGTACGACTTGCTGTCTGAGCGTTTTGTTTATAGCTAAATAAAGGAATATTGTGTTAAGTAGTGCTCGCTTTGTAGTGGGATTACAGTAAACCTCTCAGACTTTTTTATTGAGATGTTATTATATGTAACTAGTTTAATACCGGGTATGTTTTATTATGATTGAGCAACTTCTCTTTAATATCCTTGAATGTATTACCGACTTAACAATTAAACTCTTCTATTTGTAATAGGTGCATATAAATCTTTGTTTTACATTTTATATATTTTGTCTTCTTTTTCAAATGGGGTATAGTTGTATTGCTTGAATGTACTTAAAGGGCAATAAGTGCTGTCACAGCATTTTATTATTGCACTATTGCTTGTGTATATGATTTTGTGTTTTAAACATAGTCTGCTACAGATCAGCAATGCACTACTGGGAGTGTCAATAGTGTCTTAAAATGTATATGTTCTATCTGAATCATGAAAAGTCCATTTTGGCTTTCATGTCTCTTTTTAACATGTTTATTAATAGGACATGCTTACTTTGTAAAACGCGCGTCAGGTGCATGTCACTCCATCTCAGTCCAGGCATAGCCTTGCTACATTTTTGAATGGAGCCAATGTACGGTCAAAAATGACTTGCCTTGATATGATTTCAGTGTGTTGCTGGAAAATATGTGGAAGGAAGCTATGTGTTCTAAACAGAAAATGTCAGCCGGGTGGCATTAAAAAGCAGCAGGCGGGCAAATGAGGCTCACAATGATGCAAAATGCTTCTATTTATTGCGTCATTCTTGGCGGGAATATTTCCATCTAAAGGGGAGGAGAGTCCATTGCCTCATTCATTACTTGTGGGATATAAAACCTGGCCACGAGGAGGAGGCAAAGACACCCCAGCCGATGACTTAAATACCTCCCCCACTTCCCTCATCCCCCAGTCATTCTTTGCCTTTCGTCACAGGAGGTTGGCAGATAAGTGTTGGAAGATTCGGACTAGTGTCTTATGGAGGGTAGTACTCTTCGAAATGGCACTGGAGTTTTAAGTTGTCCCATCTTGGGTGAAAGTTTGAGTCCGGAGATGCAGGGAGAGTCTTTCTGCGAAACCATCCCGACTCATATTAACAGCTCCATAAGCAATCAGCATTGACTAGTTTCACTGTCTGCTTCCTACACTCAAGTCCATGTCGGGAGCGATGCTACTACACTGTCACACTTGAAGCCGTGTTCCTGTTCCACGGCGTAGATTCTGGTAAGATCGTTTAATTTTTATACACATAATGACAACGCAGAAGACAGGGTCACAGTGTGATGCTTTTTATCTTTATAGAATCAAGGGTTAACATCCCTAGTAAGGGGATTATTGAACAGGGGGAGTTTATACATAATATTGTTATGTTATTGCTGTGATATGTGTGAGATGCGGCTCTGGCAATGGGTGAACTTTAGTTTTCCTCCCGGGAGTATTTGCGGGGCTGTTTTTTGCGTGTTTTTTCCTAGTGCAGGGGCGGTTCTCCAAGGCATTCCTGCTGACCGGGTGTGGCCTACTCTACTTCCTGCTGGGCTGACGGTGCAGGAGACGTAATGGTTTCTGTGGTCCGGGTCCTAGGAGGTGGTGAGTACCCCGGCCATTGGAGGTTGTAAAGGTGCCTTAGTTTACATTTTATACTAGTTTGTATCAAAGCCGCAAGCTATGGAGAACTCTGATGCATTACAGGGTACTCCCACTTTGTCTAGTACCTGTGTTTATTGTGAGGAGGTTCCGGTAGATCCGCCTGCTCAACTATGTTCCCCTTGCCTTGATAAGGTCTCGGCTTCTCGAAAGAAGAGAATATCTAGTACTACTGAGCCGTCCACCTCTGAGGGCTTCCCGTCCCGTGAAGTGCGTCCCCTAGATTTTGAGGATCAACTGCAAACGGCCTTAATACATTCTGCTAAGCTCAAGCGTAGGGTAAAATGTGGCGATCTGGCCCAGGAGTCATATACTCCTATGGATATCTCGGAAAGGTTATCAGCTGACGAGGACGCCTCCATCTCTTCGGAGGACATCCCTGTTGGGTCAGAATCCATGTCATCTAAAGCACCATCTGCTGAGGAGTCTGACTTTAGGTTTAGGATGGAGAATTTGCGCTTTTTGCTGCTGCAGGTGCTTGCTACTCTCGAGGTTGTGGAGCCGAAACTACCTGAGGAGCCTTTGATTCCTAAGCTTGATAAAGTATATGAGGACAGGGTGGTACCTCAGACCTTCCCGGTTCCTGTTAAGATTGCTAATATTATCAAGAATGAATGGGAGAGATTAGGTTCTTCCTTTTCCCCTTCTTCCTTTTCCCCTTCTTCCTTTACCCCTTCTTCCTTTACCCCTTCTTCCTTTACCCCTTCTTCCTTTACCCCTTCTTCCTTTACCCCTTCTTCCTTTACCCCTTCTTCCTTTACCCCTTCTTCCTTTACCCCTTCTTCCTTTACCCCTTCTTCCTTTACCCCTTCTTCCTTTACCCCTTCTTCCTTTACCCCTTCTTCCTTTACCCCTTCTTCCTTTACCCCTTCTTCCTTTACCCCTTCTTCCTTTACCCCTTCTTCCTTTACCCCTTCTTCCTTTACCCCTTCTTCCTTTACCCCTTCTTCCTTTACCCCTTCTTCCTTTACCCCTTCTTCCTTTACCCCTTCTTCCTTTACCCCTTCTTCCTTTACCCCTTCTTCCTTTACCCCTTCTTCCTTTACCCCTTCTTCCTTTACCCCTTCTTCCTTTACCCCTTCTTCCTTTACCCCTTCTTCCTTTACCCCTTCTTCCTTTACCCCTTCTTCCTTTACCCCTTCTTCCTTTACCCCTTCTTCCTTTACCCCTTCTTCCTTTACCCCTTCTTCCTTTACCCCTTCTTCCTTTACCCCTTCTTCCTTTACCCCTTCTTCCTTTACCCCTTCTTCCTTTACCCCTTCTTCCTTTACCCCTTCTTCCTTTACCCCTTCTTCCTTTACCCCTTCTTCCTTTACCCCTTCTTCCTTTACCCCTTCTTCCTTTACCCCTTCTTCCTTTACCCCTTCTTCCTTTACCCCTTCTTCCTTTACCCCTTCTTCCTTTACCCCTTCTTCCTTTACCCCTTCTTCCTTTACCCCTTCTTCCTTTACCCCTTCTTCCTTTACCCCTTCTTCCTTTACCCCTTCTTCCTTTACCCCTTCTTCCTTTACCCCTTCTTCCTTTACCCCTTCTTCCTTTACCCCTTCTTCCTTTACCCCTTCTTCCTTTAAGAAACTGTTCTCCGACCCGGACTCTCGGCTTGCACTGTGGGTGACCGTCCCTAAGGTGGATGGTGCTATCGCTACACTCGCAAAGCGAACAAAGATTCCTTTGGAGGATAGTTTGTCCAAGGAGCCCTTGGATAAAAAGTTAGATAACATGTTGAGGAAGATGTTTCAACACACCGGGTTTGTTTTTCAGTCGGTAGCGGCAGTTTCCGGAGCTGCGACATATTGGTGTGAATTTCTGTATGATATGGTCGAGAGGGAGATGCCCCTCGATGAAATACAGGTGTGAATTAAGGCCTTGAGGGTCGCTAATTCTTTTATTTGTGATGCAAATATGCAAATTATTCGCCTGAATGCTAAGGTTTCAGGGTTTTCTGTACTAGCCCGCAGTGCTCTGTGGCTAAAGTCGTGGTCTGCGGACATGACTTCTAAGTCCAGACTGTTATCCCTTCCCTTTCAGGGAAAGATCCTGTTTTGTTGCAGGTTTGAACTTGATCATATCCACGGTGACGGAAGGCAAGGGTGCTTTCCTACCGCAGGATAAGAAGGTTAAACCTAAGGGATCTACTTTTTGTCCCTTTTGTGCGGACAAGGCCCAACGACAACAGCCCGCCGTAAAAGTGGATCAGTCCAAGGGTACTTGGAAGCCAGCTCAGTCTTGGAACGAGTCCAAGCAGAACAAGAAGCCTGCCAAGACAAAGTCGGCATGAAGGGGCGGCCCCCGACCGGTCTCCGGACCAAGTAGGGGCCAGATTATCTCCTCAGCGGCCTGGTTACAGGAAGTTCAGGACCCTTAGGTTCTGGAGGTTGTCGCCCAAGGATACAGGATAGGGTTCAGAACTCATCTGCCCAGGGGCAGATTCCTCCTGTCAAATCTGTCTACCAGACCAGAAAAGAGAGAAGCCTTTTTAGACTGTGTGAGGGATCTCTCCTCTGAGTTATTGTACCAGTACCCCCAGCAGAAAGGGGTCTAGGGTACTATTCAAACATTTTTGTGGTCCTAAAGAAGGAGGGCACATTTCGCCCGATTCTAGACCTAAAATGTTTAAACAACTTTCTGGCTGTTCCATCGTTCAAAATAGAACCAATCCGATCTATTCTGCCCCTAGTTCAAAAGGGTCAGTTCATGACGACAATAGACTTGAAGGATGCCTACCTTCATGTGCCAATCCACAGGGATCATTTCAGGTTCTTGAGATTTGCGTTTCTGGACCAACATTTCCAATTTGTGTCCCTTCCCTTTGGTCTGGCGACGGTCTTGCAAAGGTTCGGGGGGGCACTACTTGCAGTAGCCAGGTCCAGAGGCATTGCTTTGGCGCCGTATCTGGACAATATCCTAGTCCAGGCGCTGTTGGAAGATAAACTCAGGAAAGAGCTCCCTGATTCCCAACAGGGTGGAGTTCCTGGGGACGATAATAGATTCTATATCCATGAAAATATTTCTCAAGGATCAGCAACGTAGGAAGATTGCATCTGCCTGTCTTGCTCTTCAGTCCTACTCCAGTCCCTCTATGGCTCAGTGTATGGAGGTGATCGGGCTCATGGGTATCCAGCATCTGTCATAACATTCGCCAGGTTCCATCTCAGACCTCCTCAGTTGTGCATGTTGAGACAGTGGAACGGCGATCATACAGATCTATCCCAACAGATTTCTCTGGACGATCGGATGAGGGAATCCCTCTCTTGGTGGATCCGTCCCGAACAACTGTCCCAAGAGGCATCCTTCCTGAGACCGTCCTGGGAGATTGTGACCACGGACGAGATTCTGGCAGGATGGGGAGCCGTTTGGGGTGCCAGGATGGCACAGGGTAGATGGTCTCGAGAGGAGTCTGTCCTCCCAATCAATATTCTGGAACTTCGAGCGATCTACAATGCTCTGAAGGCGTGGCCTCTTCTGGGGTCGTTGAGCTTCATCAGATTCCAGGCAGACAGCATTACCTTGGTGGCTTTCATCAACCATCAGGGGGGGATGACAAGCTCCCTAGTGATGAGGGAGGTGTCTCGGATATTGTAATGGGCAGAGTTCCACAACTGCTCGCTCTCAGCAATCCACTTTCCGGGTGTGGACAACTCGGCAGGCAATCCTTCCATCTGTGGTGTTTGCGGAGATTTGTCATGAATGGGGGACTCCGGAGATAGATCTCATGGCCTCCAGACTCAATTGCAAGCTACCCAGATACGGGTCGCGGTCCAGGGATCCCCAGGCAGAGCTGATAGATGCCTTGGCGGTACCTTGGGGGTTCAACCTAGTTTACATTTTTCCACCGTCGCCACTTCTACCTTGTGTAGTGGCCCGCATCAAGCATGAGCAAGCTTCTGCTATTCTGATTGCTCCGTCGTGCCCGCGGAGGACGTGGTTTGCGGATCTGGTGGGGATGTCATTGTCTCCTCCATGGAGTTTACCCTGTCGCAGGGATCTGCTGGTACAGGGTTCTTTTCATCATCAAAACCTAGATTCTCTGAGGCTGACTGCGTGGGGATTGAACGCTTAGCCAAGAGATGGTTCTCTTAGAGAGTGATTGATACTCTTGTTCAGGCCAGGAAGCCGGTCACTCGTTGCACCTATCATAAGGTGTGGAGGACTTATTTGTCCTGGTGTGAGAAGCGTGGATATCCTTGGCACAAGGTTAAGGTTTCCAGGATTTTGTCCTTTCTCCAGGATGGACTGGAGAAGGGGGACAGATTTCGACATTGTCTGTTCTGTTAAAAAAGAGGCTCGCTGAGCTCTCTGATATACAGTCTTTTGTTCAGGCCTTGGCTAGAATGAGTCCTGTTTTTAGACAATCCCCTCCGCCCTGGAGTTCTGAAGGTGTTGCAGAGGATTAAATTTGAATCTATGCATTCTGTTAACATTAAGATTCTTTCTTGGAAGGTTCTTTTTCTGTTGGCTATCACATCGGCACGCAGAGTATCTGAGTTGGCGGCCTTGCAATATGAGCCTCATCTGGTGTTTCCCGCTGATAAGGCTATTCTTCGCACTGGTTTGGGATTCCTTCACAAGGTTGTGTCTAACCGTAACATCAATCAGGAAATCATTGTTCCTTTGTGTCCTAACCACTTTTCTCCTAAGGAAAGGTTACTTCATAATTTGGATGTGGTTCGAGCTTTGAAGCTTTATATTCAGGCTACGAAGGATTTCAGACAGACTACATCTCTTTCTGTGTACTCAGGGAAGCGCAGGGGGCAGAGAGCCTCTGCAACAATGTCCTTTTGGTTGAGGAGCATGATTTGCTTGGCCTACGAGACAGCGGGACATAAGCCTCAAAGGATCACAGCTCATTCGACTAGGGCTGTGGCTTCTTCATAAGCCTTCAAGAATGAGGCCTCTATGGAGCAGATTTGTAAGGTGGCTACCTTTAGACCATTGCAAAGTTTGTTGTTTTTTCTCTTGTAAGGTGTATCCAGTCCACGGATTCATCCATTAATTGTGGGATATTCTCCTTCCCAACAGGAAGCTGCAAGAGGACACCCACAGCAGAGCTGTCTATATAGCTCCTCCCCTAACTGCCACTCCCAGTCATTCTCTTGCAGCTCTCGACAAGAAAGGAAGTATCAAGAGATATGTGGTGAATTAGTGTAGTTTATCTTCAATCAAAAGTTTATTTTTAAACGGTACCGGCGTTGTACTGTTTTTACCTCAGGCAGAAATTAGAAGAAGAGTTCTGCCTGAGGTTTTTGATGATCTTAGCAGGTTGTAACTAAGGTCCACTGCTGTTCTCACACATAACTGAAGAGTATGGGAAAACTTCAGCTGGGGGAATGGCCGGCAGGATTACCTGCTCTGAGTTATGTTCAGTATATTTTTTTTCTAGAGAGATAAGGTCTAGAAAATGCTGACAGTGCCTGATATATGTAAGGTAAGCCTGATTACAGTGATTTAACAAACGACTGGGATCATGCTTGCAGTAAAGGGTAATATTCATGTTTATTGCTCTTATTACTTAGTATGTAAAACGTTTGCATGAGATATAAAAAACGTTTTTTACTGAAGGTGATAAATCTTTATTTGGGGCCTAGTTATCCACATGGCTGATTAGATTTCTCCTAGGAGTAGTTATTTATGGCCCTTTCACTTTGAGTGCATGGTGGGAGGGGCCTATTCGTGCTCTAATTGCGCAGTAGTTTTTGCAGTCTGAGACATCCAGCTTCCCTGAAGGAGTCCCCTGACATATGGGACCTCTGTAAAGGGTTTTTGTTGCTACAAAACTCGTTTTATGGGCAGGTAGGAGCCACAGTAGAGCTGTGGCAGTTTGCTTGTGACTGTTTATAACGGTTTTTCTGCTTTGTTTTTGAGCCTGAGGGGTTAATCATCCATTTGCAAGTGGGTGCAATGCTATTTTAGTCTATTATACACACTGTAAAAATTTCGTTGAGTTTACTGCTTTTTTCACTGTTTTGCAGTTTGTGTTTGTTTTTTTTTTCCCTTAAAGGCACAGTACCGTTTTTTATATTCTGCTTTTTCACATTTATTAAAGTGTTTTTCAAGCTTGCTGGTCTCATTACTAGTCTGTTAAACATGTCTGACATAGAGGAAACTCCTTGTTCATTATGTTTAGAAGCCATTGTGGAACCCCCTCTTAGAATGTGTACCAAATGCACTGATCTTACTATAAATTATAAAGACCATATTCTGGCTTTAAAAGATTTATCACCAGAGGAAATTGACAAGGGGGAAGTTATGCCGACTAACTCTCCCCACGTGTCAGAACCTATAACTCCCGCTCAAGGGACGCCAAGTACATCTAGCGCGCCCATTGCGTATACCTTACAAAACATGGCGGCAGTTATGAATCATACCCTTACAGAGGTATTGTCCTAACTGCCAGGGTTACAAGGAAAGTGAGACAGCTCTGGGGCTAGAACAAATACAGAGCTCTCTGACGCTTTAGTAGCTATGTCTGATATACCCTCACAATGTGCAGAAGCCAAAGCAGGAGAGCTTCTATCTGTGGGTGATTTTTCTGATTCAGGGAAGACACTTCAACCTGAATCTGATATGTCTACATTTAAATTTAAGCTTGAACACCTCCGCGTGTTGCTCAGAGAGGTTTTAGCAACTCTGGATGACTGTGACGCCATTGTAGTCCCAGAGAAATTGTGTAAATTGGATAAATACTATGCAGTGCCTGTTTACACTGATGTTTTTCCAATCCCTAAGAGGTTTTCAGAAATTATTACTAAGGAATGGGATAGACCAGGTGTACCGTTCTCTCCCCCTCCTGTTTTTAAAAAGATGTTTCCTATAGATGCCGCTACACGGGACTTGTGGCAAACGGTTCCTAAGGTGGAGGGAGCAGTCTCTACCCTAGCGAAGCATACAACTATCCCGGTCGAGGACAGTTGTGCTTTTCTAGATCCAATGGACAAAAAATTAGAGGGTTACCTTAAGAAAATTTTTATTCAAGAAGGTTTTATTCTCCAGCCCCTTGCATGCATTGCCACAGTCACTGCTGCTGTGGCCTTCTGGTTTCAGTCTCTAGAAGATGCTCTACAGGTAGAAACCCCGTTGGATGATATTCTTGACAAGCTTAAAGCTCTTAAGTTAGCCAATTCATTTGTTTCTGACGCCGTTGTTCATTTAACCAAGTTAACGGCTAAAAATTTAGGTTTTGCTATTCAGGCGCGTAGGGCGCTATGGCTTAAATCCTGGTCAGCTGACGTTACTTCAAAGTCTAAGCTTCTCAACATTCCCTTCAAGGGGCAGACCCTATTCGGGCCTGGTCTGAAGGAGATCATTTCTGATATTACTGGAGGAAAAGGTCACGCCCTTCCTCAGGATAGGTCCAACAAATTAAGGGCCAAACAGACTAATTTTTGTTCCTTTCGAAACTTCAAGAGTGGCGCAGCTTCAACTTCCTCTAATACAAAACAAGAGGGAAATTTTGCCCAGTCTAAGGGCGGTCTGGAGACTTAAGGATCCCTGGGCGTTGGAAATTGTGTCCCAGGGATATCTTCTGGATTTCAAAGCTTCTTCCCCAAAAGGGAGATTTCATCTCTCACAATTATCTGCAAACCAGATAAAGAAAGAGGCATTCTTACATTGTGTTAAAGACCTCCTAGTTATGGGAGTGATTCATCCAGTTCCAAAGGAGGAACAGGGGCAAGGCTTTTATTCAAATCTGTTTGTAGTTCCCAAGAAAGAGGGAACATTCAGACCAATCTTAGATCTCAAGATCTTAAACAAATTTCTTAGGGTCCCATCCTTCAAGATGGAGACTATTCGAACCATCCTACCTATAATCCAGGAGGGTCAATACAGGGAGTGCAGAATTATTAGGCAAATGAGTAT
Source organism: Bombina bombina (assembly GCF_027579735.1). NCBI lineage: Eukaryota > Metazoa > Chordata > Amphibia > Anura > Bombinatoridae > Bombina > Bombina bombina. The sequence goes on along the minus strand of NC_069502.1, from coordinate 903,786,465 downwards.
TTTGACCACATCATCCTCTTTATGCATGTTGTCTTACTCCAAGCTGTATAGGCTCGAAAGCCTACTACCAATTAAGCATATTAGGTGATGTGCATCTCTGTAATGAGAAGGGGTGTGGTCTAATGACATCAACACCCTATATCAGGTGTGCATAATTATTAGGCAACTTCCTTTCCTTTGGCAAAATGGGTCAAAAGAAGGACTTGACAGGCTCAGAAAAGTCAAAAATAGTGAGATATCTTGCAGAGGGATGCAGCACTCTTAATATTGCAAAGCTTCTGAAGCGTGATCATCGAACAATCAAGCGTTTCATTCAAAATAGTCAACAGGGTCGCAAGAAGCGTGTGGAAAAACCAAGGCGCAAAATAACTGCCCATGAACTGAGAAAAGTCAAGCGTGCAGCTGCCAAGATGCCACTTGCCACCAGTTTGGCCATATTTCAGAGCTGCAACATCACTGGAGTGCCCAAAAGCACAAGGTGTGCAATACTCGGAGACATGGCCAAGGTAAGAAAGGCTGAAAGACGACCACCACTGAACAAGACACACAAGCTGAAACGTCAAGACTGGGCCAAGAAATATCTCAAGACTGATTTTTCTAAGGTTTTATGGACTGATGAAATGAGTGAGTCTTGATGGGCCAGATGGATGGGCCCGTGGCTGGATTGGTAAAGGGCAGAGAGCTCCAGTCCGACTCAGACACCAGCAAGGTGGAGGTGAAGTACTGGTTTGGGCTGGTATCATCAAAGATGAGCTTGTGGGGCCTTTTCGGGTTGAGGATGGAGTCAAGCTCAACTCCCAGTCCTACTGCCAGTTTCTGGAAGACACCTTCTTCAAGCAGTGGTACAGAAAGAAGTCTGCATCCTTCAAGAAAAACATGATTTTCATGCCGGACAATGCTCTATCACACGCGTCCAAGTACTCCACAGCGTGGCTGGCAAGAAAGGGTATAAAAGAAGAAAATCTAATGACATGGCCTCCTTGTTCACCTGATCTGAACCCCATTGAGAACCTGTGGTCCATCATCAAATGTGAGATTTACAAGGAGGGAAAACAGTACACCTCTCTGAACAGTGTCTGGGAGGCTGTGGTTGCTGCTGCACGCAATGTTGATGGTGAACAGATCAAAACACTGACAGAATCCATGGATGGCAGGCTTTTGAGTGTCCTTGCAAAGAAAGGTGGCTATATTGGTCACTGATTTGTTTTTGAATGTCAGAAATGTATATTTGTGAATGTTGAGATGTTATATTGGTTTCACTGGTAAAAATAAATAATTGAAATGGGTATATATTTGTTTTTTGTTAAGTTGCCTAATAATTATGCACAGTAATAGTCACCTGCACACACAGATATCCCCCTAAAATAGCTATAACTAAAAACAAACTAAAAACTACTTCCAAAACTATTCAGCTTTGATATTAATGAGTTTTTTGGGTTCATTGAGAACATGGTTGTTGTTCAATAATAAAATTAATCCTCAAAAATACAACTTGCCTAATAATTCTGCACTCCCTGTATATGACTACCGTGGACTTAAAGGATGCTTATCTTCACATTCCGATACACAGAGATCATCATCGGTTTCTCAGGTTCGCCTTCCTAGACAGGCATTACCAGTTTGTGGCTCTTCCCTTTGGGTTAGCCAAGGCACCAAGAATCTTTACGAAGGTTCTAGGGTCACTCCTTGCGGTCCTAAGACCGCTGGGTATAGCAGTAGCCCCTTACCTAGACGACATTCTGATACAGGCGTCAAACTTTCAAATTGCCAGGTCCCATACGGACATTGTTCTGGCATTCCTGAGGTCGCATGGGTGGAAGGTGAACAAAGAAGAGAGTTCTCTATCCCCTCTCACAAGAGTTTCCTTCCTAGGAACTCTGATAGATTCTGTAGAAATGAAGATTTACCTGACAGAGGCCAGGTTGTCAAAACTTCTAAATTCCTGCAGTGTTCTTTATTCCACTTCTCGCCCTTCAGTGGCTCAGTGTATGGAAGTAATCGGCTTAATGGTAGCGGCAATGGACATTGTGCCGTTTGCCCGCCTACATCTCGGACCGCTGCAACTGTGCATGCTCAGTAAGTGGAATGGGGATTACACAGATTTGTCCCCTCTACTAAATCTGGATCAAGAGACCAGGGGTTCTCTTCTCTCGTGGCTATCTTGGGTCCATCGGTCCAAGGGTATGACCTTCCGCAGGCCAGATCGGACAATAGGAACGACAGATGCCAGCCTTCTGGGCTGGGGTGCAGTCTGGAACTCCCTGAAGGATCAGGGCTTGTGGACTCAGGAGGAGGCACTCCTTCCGATAAACATTCTGGAACTAAGAGTGATATTCAATGCTCTTCAGGCTTGGCCTCAGCATGCTGCGGTCAGGTTCATCAGATTTCAGTCTGACAATATCACGACTGTAGCCTGCATCAACCATCAAGGGGGAACAAGGAGTTCCCTAGCAATGTTGGAGGTTTCAAAAATAATTCTATGGGCAGAGGTTCACTCTTGCCATCTCTCAGCTATCCATATCCCAGGAGTAGAGAACTGGAAGTCGGATTTTCTAAGTCGGCAGACTTTTCATCCGGGGGAGTGGGAACTCCATCCGGAGGTATTTGCATGGTTGATTCAACTTTGGGGCAAACCAGAACTGGATCTCATGGCGTCTCGTCAGAACGCCAAGCTTCCTTGTTACGGATCCAGGTCCAGGGATCCCAAGGCAGTGCTAATAGATGCTCTAGCAGCGCCTTAGTCCTTCAACCTGGCTTATGTGTTTCCACCGTTTCCTCTGCTCCCTCGTCTGATTGCCAAGATCAAGCAGGAGAGAGCTTTGGTGATTTTGATAGCACCTGCGTGGCCACGCAGGACTTGGTATGCAGATCTGGTGGACATGTCATCCCTTCCACCATGGACTCTGCCGCTGAGGCAGGACCTTCTACTTCAGGGTCCTTTCAACCATCCAAATCTAATTTCTCTGCGTCTGACTGCTTGGAGATTGAACGCTTGATTTTATCAAAGCGTGGTTTCTCTGAGTCGGTCATTGACACCTTAATTCAGGCTCGAAAGCCGATCACCAGGAAAATCTATCATAAGATATGGTGTAGATATCTTCATTGGTGTGAATCCAAAGGTTACTCATGGAGTAAGGTCGGGATTCCTAGGATATTATCTTTTCTCCAAGAAGGATTGGAGAAGGGATTGTCAGCTAGTTCCTTAAAGGGACAGATTTCTGCTCCGTCTTTTCTATTGCACAAGCGTCTAGCTGATACTCCAGATGTTCAGGCGTTTTGTCAGGCTTTAGTTAGAATCAAGCCTGTGTTTAAACCTGTTGCTCCACCATGGAGTTTAAATTTAGTTCTTAAGGTTCTACAAGGGGTTCCGTTCGAACCTTTGCATTCCATAGATATTAAACTTTTATCTTGGAAAGTTCTGTTTTTAGTAGCTATCTCCTCAGCTCGAAGAGTTTTGGAGTTATCTGCTTTACAATGCGATTCCCCTGATCTAATTTTCCATGCAGATAAGGTAGTGTTGCAAACCAAACCTGGTTTTCTTCCTAAGGTGGTATCTAATAAAAATATCAATCAGGAGATTGTTGTTCCTTCACTATGTCCTAATCCTTCTTCAAAGAAGGAACGTCTATTACACAATCTTGATGTGGTTCGTGCTTTAAAATTTTATTTACAAGCTATGAAGGATTTTCGTCAAACATCTGCTTTGTTTGTGGTCTACTCTGGACAGAGGAGAGGCCAAAAGGCTTCAGCAACTTCGCTTTCTTTTTGGCTAAGACTAGAGCGGTAGCTTCCACATGGGCTTTTAAGAATGAGGCTTCTGTTGAACAGATATGTAAGGCGGCGACTTGGTCTTCGCTTCATACTTTTTCTAAATTCTACAAATTTGATACTTTTGCTTCTTTGGAGGCTATTTTTGGGAGAAAGGTCTTACAGGCAGTGGTGCCTTCCGTTTAAGCGCCTGCCTTGTCCCTCCCTTCATCCGTGTCCTATAGCTTTGGTATCCCACAAGTAATGGATGAATCCGTGGACTGGATACACCTTACAAGAGAAAACAAAATTTATGCTTACCTGATAAATTTATTTCTCTTGTGGTGTATCCAGTCCACGGCCCGCCCTGTCATTTTAAGGCAGGTGTTTATATAGACAGCTCTGCTGTGGGTGTCCTCTTGCAGCTTCCTGTTGGGAAGGAGAATATCCCACAAGTAATGGATGAATCTGTGTACTGGATACACCAAAAGAGAAATACATTTATCAGGTAAGCATAAATTTTGTTTTGTTTTTTACAAATTTTGACGTTTTTGCTTTGGCGGAAGCAGTTTTTGGGAGAGAGGTTTTACAGGCTGTGGTGCCCTCAGATTAGGGTCCGCCTTTTGCCCTCCCATTTTCATTCAGTGTCCTCTAGAGCTTGGGTATTTGTTCCCACAAGTAATGAATGAGGCAGTGGACTCTCCTCCCCACGATGGAAATGAAATTATCAGCTAAGCATAATTTATATTTTCCATCTAAAGGGGAGGAGAGTCCACTGCTCCCGCCCATTACTCCGGTGGGCGGACCTAAATTTAGTTTTTTTATTCTTCTATATTTTATACACTGATATTACACTGATATATACACTGATATTTCTCCTACTGTTCCCTCGGCAGAATGACTGGGGGATGAGGGAAGTGGGGGAGGTATTTAAGCCTTTGGCCGGGGTATCTTTGCCCCTTCCTGGTGGCCAGGTTCTTATTTCCCACAAGTAATGAATGAGGCCGTGGACTCTCCTGCCCATGATGGAAATGAAATTATCAGGTAAGCTTAATTTCTCCAACATAGGTGTGTCCGGTCCACGGCGTCATCCTTACTTGTGGGATATTCTCTTCCCCAACAGGAAATGGCAAAGAGCCCAGCAAAGCTGGTCACATGATCCCTCCTAGGCTCCGCCTACCCCAGTCATTCTCTTTGCCGTTGTACAGGCAACATCTCCACGGAGATGGCTTAGAGTTTCTAACAAAAACATTAACCAGGAGATTATCGTACCTTCTCTGTGTCCGAAACCAGTTTCAAAGAAGGAACGCTTGTTGCACAATTTGGATGTTGTTCGCGCTCTAAAATTCTATTTAGATGCTACAAAGGATTTTAGACAAACATCTTCCCTGTTTGTTGTTTATTCAGGTAAAAGGAGAGGTCAAAAAGCAACTTCTACCTCTCTCTCTTTTTGGATTAAAAGCATCATCAGATTGGCTTACGAGACTGCCGGACGGCAGCCTCCCGAAAGAATCACGGCTCATTCCACTAGGGCTGTGGCTTCCACATGGGCCTTCAAGAACGAGGCTTCTGTTGATCAGATATGTAGGGCAGCGACTTGGTCTTCACTGCACACTTTTACCAAATTTTACAAGTTTGATACTTTTGCTTCTTCTGAGGCTATTTTTGGGAGAAAAGTTTTGCAAGCCGTGGTGCCTTCCATTTAGGTGACCTGATTTGCTCCCTCCCTTCATCCGTGTCCTAAAGCTTTGGTATTGGTTCCCACAAGTAAGGATGACGCCGTGGACCGGACACACCTATGTTGGAGAAAACAGAATTTATGTTTACCTGATAAATTTCTTTCTCCAACGGTGTGTCCGGTCCACGGCCCGCCCTGGTTTTTTAATCAGGTCTGATTATTTATTTTCTTTAACTACAGTCACCACGGTACCATATGGTTTCTCCTATGCTATTATTCCTCCTTAACGTCGGTCGAATGACTGGGGTAGGCGGAGCCTAGGAGGGATCATGTGACCAGCTTTGCTGGGCTCTTTGCCATTTCCTGTTGGGGAAGAGAATATCCCACAAGTAAGGATGACGCCGTGGACCGGACACACCGTTGGAGAAAGAAATTTATCAGGTAAACATAAATTCTGTTTTTATATTTTTTGGCGCCGAGGTTGCATTTGTTGTGACGCGAGTCACGTCATTTCTTGTGTCTGACGCAATTTTTTTTTTGACGCGAAGTCGCCTGTTATGACATGAGTCGTGTCATTTCTTAACTTTGGCGCAAAAAGTTTTTTTTCTCTACATTTGCGTCATCTTTGTTTGCGTCATTGTTGACGCCAAAAATTTGTTATATTAAGTCTCTCCCTCTTTTGCTCTCTGCTCTGATTTGTTTACAGAGGGCTATGATGTTTGCTTTTGATTTTTATTTTCATATAAGTATTTTATCATAAGAATTTTTTCCCATTCCTGAAACTATTTTGAGGAAATTGGATGCTTTGTTTAAATGTTGTGGGTTTTTTTTTTGTTACATTTTGCACATTTTCCTTATTTGGATGATATCTTGGTACTGGCTCAATCTTTTTATTTAGCAGAATCTCACACAAATCAACTTGTAGTGTTTCTTCAAAAACACGGTTGGAGGATTAATTTACCAAAGTTTCTTTATTCCTCAGACAAGGGTCACCTTTTTTAGGTTTCCAGATAGATTCAGTGTCCATGACTCTGTCTTTAACAGACGAGACAAATGAAATTGGCTTCTGCCTGTCGAAACCTTTAGACCCTTCAGTGGCTGTGCATGGAAGTTTTCAGTCTCATGATTGCAGCATTGGACACGATCCCCCTTTGCTCGTTTTCATGAGACCTCTGCAGCTTTGCATGCTGAATCAACGGTGAAGGTATACTACTCTGATATCACAATTGATATACTTAAATCCCAGCATTCAACTCTCTCTGTCCTGGTGGTTGGACCATAATCAAATTATTCAAGGGGCCTCTCTTGTTCATACTTCCTGGACTGTGATTTCAACAGATGCAAGTCTCACAGGTTGGGGAGCTGTCTGGGGGTCTCTGACAGCACAAGGAGTTTGGAATCCTCAAGAGGCAAGGTTACCAATCAATATTTTAGAACATTTTTCAGGGCTCTTTAGGCTTGGCCTCTATTAAAGAGAAAATTATTTCATTCGTTTTCAGACAGACAATTTAACAACTGTGACATATGTCAATCATCAGGGTGGGACTTGCAGTCCTTTAGCGATGAAAGAAGTATCTCAGATACTTTCCTGGGTGGAATCCAACTCCTGTCTAATTTCTGTGATGCATATCCCAGGTGTAGACAATTGGGAAGCGGATTATTTCGGTCATCAGTCTTTACATCCAGGAGAGTGGTCTCTCCATTCAGATGAATTTTGTCAGATTGTACAGATGTGGAGTCTTCCTTAAATAGATCTGATGACTTCCCATCTAAACAAGAAGTTTCCCAAATACCTTTTTAGGTCCAGGGATCCTCAGGCGGAGATGATGGATTCTTTAGCAGTTTCTTGGTTTTACCAACCTGCTTACATTTTTCCGCTAGTTCTTCTTCCAAGGGTGATCTCCAAGATCATAATGAAAAAAATGCATGTGTTTCTGATAGCACCAGCATGGACTCACAGGTTTTGGTATGCGGATCTTGTCCGGATATCCAGTTGCTAACCTTGGCCACTTCCTTTAAGGCCAGACCTTCTGTCTCAAGGGCCGTTTTTCCATCAGGATCTCAAATCGCTAAATTTGAAGGTATGGAAATTGAACGCTTAGTGCTTAGTCATAGAGGTTTCTCTGACTCAGACTTACGAGCCTGTAGCATAGTATTAATCAGTTTCAAGGAAGATTTATTAGAATATTGGAAAACCTATATTTCATGGTGTTCTCATAAATTCTCTTGGCATCTTTTTAGAATTCCTAGAATTTTACAGTTTCTTCAGAAAGGTTTGGATAAATGTTTGTCTTTAAGTACTTTGAAGGGACAAATCTCTGCTCTTTCTGTTTTATTTCATTGAAAGATTGCTAAACTTTCTGATATTTACGGTTTTGTTCAGGCTTTGGTTCGTATCAAGCCTGTTATTAAATCAATCTCTCCTCCTTGGAGTCTTAATTTGGTTCTGAAGGCTACAGGCTCCTCCTTTTGATTATTATGCATTCTTTGGATATTAAACTACTTTCTTGGAAAGTGTTGTTTCTTTTGGCTATCTCCGCAGCTAGAAGAGTTTCTGAATTGTCTGCTCTCTCTTGTGAGTCTCCCTTTCTGATTTTTTCCATCAGGATAAGGCTGTTTTGCGGACTTTGTTTAAATTTCTTCCTAAGGTTGTGAATGCTAACAACATTAATAGAGAAATTGTTGTTCCTTCCTTGTGTCCTAATCCTAAGAATACTCTTGAAAGATCTTTACATTCTTTGGATGTTGTAAGAGCTTTGAAATATGTCGAAGCTACTACTGATTTCAGGAAGACTTCTAGTCTATTTGTTGTTTTTTTCTGGTCCTAGGAAAGGTCAGAAAGCCTCTGACATTTCTTTGGCATCTTGGTTAAAGCTTTTGATTCACAAGGCTTATTAGGAGGCGGGACAGTCTCCAACTCAGAGAATTACAGCTCATTCTACTAGATCAGTCGCCACTTCTTGGGCTTTTAAGAATTACATTTCGGTTGATCAGATTTGCAAACCAGCAACTTGGTCTTCTTTGCATACATTTACTAAATTTTACTATTTTGATGTATTTGCTTCTTCTGAAGCAGCCTTTGGTAGAAAAGTTCTTCAGGCAGCTGTCTCAGTTTGATTCTTCTGCTTATGATTTAATTTTTTATTTTTTTTTCTTGAAATTTATGTGAATTTTATAAGAGACTTATTTTTTTGTGGATTTAATTTTTTTCAGCGGAAATAACTGTTTATTTTATCCCTCTCTCTAGTGACACTTCTGTGGTCTCCCACATCTTGGGTATTTCTATCCCATACGTCACTATCTCATGGACTCTTGCCAATTACATGAAAGAAAACATCATTTATATAAGAACTTACCTGATGAATTCATTTCTTTCATATTGGCAAGAGTCCATGAGACTCGCCCTATTTTTGTTGGTTATGATTTTTTTTTTGTATAAAGCACTTTATTTTTTCCAGTTCCTCTTTTTGTATTCTTTTTACTCCTTCTTTTACACCTCACTTCTTGGCTACACGTTAAACTAAGGTATGAGTGAGGTGGGAGGTGTATTTATAGGCGTTTTGAGGTTTGGGAAACTTTGCCCCCTCCTGGTAGGATTGTATATCCCATACGTCACTAGCTCATGGACTCTTGCCACTATGAAAGAAATTAATTTCTCAGGTAAGTTCTTACATAAATTATGGTATGTATTTATATACACACAGTATATTGTCGTCCTACTTTCTGAGAGATGTGATTACGGTGACTGGCTGTTCAGACTTGCACAAGTAGTTTGTCTAATTTATTAATTAAAATATTTCTCTGTAATGAGTAATAGAATATGAAAATAATGGTTGAGATAGTAGGTATTAGACTTGTCAGCTTCAGTTTAACTGAAGTATAAGTTATAAATTTAGTTAAAGTTCCTAACTGTGTAGAAGTTGTTGTTGTTGTCTCAACATTTTAAAACTACATTTGATAATCAGCCTCTTGCATTTATGATTACCACCCAGCTGGTATTTTCACTGGCATGGCTGCTTTTTATAAGGCTCAGGGTTTTGTTCTATGAAAAGTCATGCTATTTTGAATTAACCCCCCCCCCCAAAAAAAAAAGATGGCAATCCTATTTACATTATGACTAATTTTAACCCCTTAACAATACCTGCTATACAAAGTACTGCTAGTGATGTGTGTTTAACACTTGTATGACGTCTGTGTCCTGTGCTGTGGCAGTGAGGCATGAAGGTTTAACAATGGCTTCTCTTGGCCCTCCCCTTCTGTTTCAATTAACACCTATAGTAAAAAAAAAAAAGTTCCATTTTTATTTTAATTGCATAAAAGAAATTATCTATCTCGTGCTCAGCATAAATGAGTACACCCCTTCTGAAAAGTAAGATTTTATTTAATATCTCAATGAACACAAGAACAATTTCCAGAATTTTTACAAAACGGAGTATTATAGAACATTTGTTTAGCTCATTACACGATAACAATGTTAATAATATAACTTAAATTACTAATTCTTTAAGTTTGCTCAAAGTAGGTGAATCAAAAATGAGTACAACCCACAACAAAAAACTACTACATCTAGTATGATTTGTAAGAAACGGCTCCTTCCAAGGTGGCCGTTTCCATCTTGGCTAAGTGAACTACTATTCCCATAAGAGGATAGTTGTGCTTTCAAAGACCCTATGGACAAAAAGTGAGAGGGTTTACTCAAGAAGATGTATGTGCACCAGGGCTTGCAATGGCAACCAGCTGTGTGCATTGTTACTGTCACTAGTACGGCGGAATATTGGTTTGATGCATTGTCTGATGCCATCAGGACGGAACCTTCTTTAGATGAAATCCAGGATAGGATAAAAGCTCTTAAACTAGCTACTTCCTTTTATTACGGATGCTTCCCTTAAAGTTATTAAACTGGGAGCAAAGATTTTGGGTTTCTCTATTCTAGCCCGCAGAGCCTTATGGTTAGAGCTTGGTCTACAGATGTGTCCTCTAAGTCTAAGCTTCTAGCTATTCCTTACAAGGGGAAAACCTTGTTTGGACCTGGCTTGTCGGAGATTCTCTGATATCACGGGAGGTAAGGGTCATCTTCTCCCCCAGGATATGAGAGACAAAAAGAAAAGGACAACAGAGCAATTTTCGTTCCTTTTGAAATTTCAAGGGAAATTCTTCCTCTACTGCCTCCAAACAGGAACAAACTAAACCTGCATGGAGATCCAATCAATCCTGGAATAAGGGAAAACAATCCAAAAAGGCCTGCTGTTGAATCAAAGACAGCATGAAGGGCATGCCTCCGATCCGGGACCGGATCTTGTAGGGGGCAGACTTTCCTTCTTCGCTTGGGTTTGAGATGTTCAGGATCCCTGGGGTGTCCCAGGGATACAAATTGGAGTTCAAAAGTTTTCCTCCCAGAGTCAGTTTTCTGCTTTCAAGATTATCTGCAGACCAGAGAAGAAGAGAGGCGTTCTTACACGGTGTAAGGGACCTTTTCGACCTGGGAGTGATTGTTCCCGTTCCATTACAGGAACAGGGTCAGGGTTTTTATTCCAATCTATTTGTGGTTTCAAAAAAGAGGGAACCTTCAGACCAATTTTAGATCTCAAGAGTCTAAACAAATATCTCGGAGTACCGTCCTTCAAGATGGAAACTATTCATTCCATTCTTCCTTTGATCCGGTGCTTCGGTTACGGGGTATTCCTGTGACGCCCTATCTGGACGACATCCTAGTCCAGGCGCCATCCTTACATCATTTATATTAAAATATCCAAGAATCGCCTAACTGGAGGCAGGGGAAATAAATATTGCAATATAAAAAATCAACTAGTTTAGATATTACTCTTCATTCAATAAAATATCATTTTAATAACACATATTTAACAGTTGTAATTAAAAACATGGATCCATGTCACAGAGAATCGAAATAACAATAAAAATATATAATATAATAACAGCAATATAAACAGCAATATGGCAAAAATTAATTCTGCAATGGTGCCAGTCGATTAGGTGGACTGATGTGAATTACTTGTATAAAATTCTTTGATGTTTTTATAGTTCCATAGTGTTTATGAATAAATTAATCCTCTTCTTAGTGAAAATATGTTTCCAGTGATAAAAAACAAATGATGAATAGGAAAATGATAAAATGTTGGGAAAAATGTGAAAAAATATATGCAAGGTGTAAAAAATGTAAAAGATATAAAAAATACAATGAAATAAAATAGATATGAAAAATTAAAAAATTAAAAATGCTAGAAAAAGTAAAAATAGTAAAAAATACTCAAAATACAATGAGTGTGTGACCCAAAAATGAGTGTCAAAAAAATGGGAATTAGTTATATCCAAATTTGTGATGATAATATGCAGTGTGCAATGTCATTAATGATAGTGACTTAATGAATTTAGATCCTCCTGGTGGGTGTATCCATATTGTGTAAGTGGTACTGGTGTTCCTTATTAATAGAATATCCGTTCTTTTCTTTAAGTTCAGTCCCTTAATCCTGTAAATAAAAAGGTGACACAGTGCAATATTGCTAAAGAAAAATAAATAAATAATACTGAAATAATGCTCACCAAATGTCAATGCATTTCGGCCTCTATCAGGCCTTTCTCAAGACTCATCCTTACATCAAGCAAGATCCCAACGCACATGGTGCTATCCTTTCTGCAATCTATTGGGTTGAAGGTAAATTTTAAGGAGAGTTCCCTAGCCCCAAGTTCAAGGGTACCTTTTTCTTGGGAACTGTAATAGATACCCTATCAACGAAGATTTTTCTGACAGAAGTCAAATCAAAGATTATCGATACTTGCCGAGTCCATCAGTCCACTCCTCGTCCATCAGTGGCTCAATGCATGGAGGTAGTCGGGCTGATGGTGGCGGCAATGGACATCATCCCTTTTGCTCAGTTCCACCTCAGACCTCTGCAGTTAAGCATGCTCAGGCAATGGAACAGAGATTATGCCGACTTGTCTCCTCAAATACTTCTAGAAGCAGGAGACGAGGGGTTCTCTACAATCGTGGTTGTCTCTGGATCACCTCTCCCAGGTAATCTGCTTTTGCAGACCATCTTGGGTGATTGTGACAGACGCCAGCTTTCTAGGGTGGGGAGCAGTCTGGGGCTCCCTAAAAGCTCAGGGAGCTTGGACTCAGTCAGAGTCTGTGCTGCCTATAAACATTCTGGAGCTGAGAGCGATCTTCAATGCTCTTCTGGCCTGGCCCCAGTTAGCCTCGGTCCGGTGTCTCAGGTTCCAGTCGTTCTATATAACATCAGTGGCTTACATCAATCAGGGAGGAACAAGGAGTTCCTTAGCGATGACCGAGAGAGCCAAAATAATCCATTCTTGCTGTCTGTTGGCGATCCACATCCCAAGGGTGGACAACTGGGAGGCGGATTTCCTGAGCAGGCAGACTTTTCATCCGGGGGAGGGGGAACTGCATCCGGAAGTGAATAGATGCTGTGGCGGTCCCTTGGACCTTCAGTCTTCATTGCTCGAATCAGAGGGCATCAGTGATCCTCATAGCACCGACTTGGCCTTGCAGGATTTGGTATGCAGATCTGGTGGAGATGGCATCCCTGCCACCTTGGAGACTTCCGTTGAGGAAGGACCTTCTAATTCAGGGGCCCTTTCTTCACCCAATTCTAGTGTCTTTGAAGCTAACAGCTTGGAGATTGAACGCTTAATTTTATCCAAGTGAGGGTTTTCTGACTTGGTCATAGAGACCATGATCCAGGCTTGTAAGCCTGTAACTAGAAAGATTTACCATATAGATTTGGCGTAAATATCTCTATTGGTGGGAATCCAAGGGCTACTCATGGAGTAGTTAGGATTCCTAGAATTTTATCTTTTCTCCAAGCAGGTTTGGAGAAGGGATTATTGACAAGTTCCCTAAAAGGTCAAATCTCGGCCTTATCTATTTTGTTACACAAACGTCTGGCGGATGTCCCAGATGTAAATAATTTTGTCAGGCCTGTATTCAAACCTGTTACTCCTCCATGGAGTCTTAATTTAGTTCTTCAAGGGGCTCCGTTTGAGCCCATGCATTCCTTAGATATGAAGTTATTATCTTGGAAAGTTTTATTTCTTGTTGCTATTTCTTCTGCTGGTAGAGTGTCAGAGCTCTCGGCATTACAGTATGAGTCTCCTTATCTTATTTTCCTTTCAGATAAGGTAGTGTTTCGTACTAAATTAGGATTCTTTCCTAAGGTACATTAATCAGGAGATTGTTGTAACTTCTTTGTGTCCTAGTCCTTCTCCCTCTTCACACAATTTGGACGTGGTCCATGCTTTAAAGTCGTACCTGCAGGCGACTAAGGACTTTCGTTGGTTGTCTTTTTTTTGTATGTGATTCTCTCAGGAAGACGTAAGGGACAGAAAGCTACGGGAACTTCTTTCTCTTGGCTGAAGGGTATCATACGTTTTGCATATGAGACTGCTGGACAGCAGCCTCCTCAGAGTTACGGCTCATTCCACGAGGGCTGTTGCTTCCTCATGGGCATTTAAAAATGAAGCTTCTGTGGAACAGATTTGCAAGGCTGCAACTTGGTCCTCTCTTCAAACTTTTTCAAAGTTCTATGATTTTGACACTTTTTTTGTTTCGGCGGAGGCTGCTTTTTGGGAGAAAGGTTGTTCAAGCAGTGATGCCTTCCATTTAGGTTCCCGGTCTTGTCCCTCCCCTATCATCTGTGTACTCTAGCTTGGGTATTGAATCCCATTAGTAATTAAGATGATCCGTGGACTCATCGTGTCATTAAAAAGAAAAGAAAATTTACCTGATAATTTTTTTTTTTTTTTTTTTGACACAATGAGTCCACGGCCCGCCCTGTTCTTGTAAGACAGGTTGTGGGTTATTGTAAACTTCAGACACACCTGCACCTTGTTTTTTCCTTTCTATCCTTAACTTCAGTCGAATGACTGGAGTGGGAGGGAAGGGAGGAGCTATTTAACAGCTTTGCTGTGGTGCTCTTTGCCACCTTCTGCTGACCAGGAGGTGAATATCCCATTAGTAATTAAGATGATCCGTGGACTCATTGTTTTAAAAAAAAAAAATTTTTTATCAGGTAATCATATTTTCTTTTTTGGCCTGGACTCTCTCTCATATTCACGGTTACTGAAGGCAAAGATGGCTTTTTACCGCAGGATAAGAACAAGCCTAAGGGACAGGGTCCTAATTTTCGGTCCTTTGGTTGGGACAAATCCCAACGTCGGCAGCCCTCTGCTGAGCCGTAGAAGTCCAAGGGAACTTGGAAACCTCCTCAGTCCTTGAATAAATCCAAGCAGAAGAAGCCTGCCGAGTCAGTCGGTATGAAGGGGCGGCCTTCGATCCGGCTTTGGATCTGGTAGGGGGCAGACTGTCAGTCTTGGTTTGGGGACACGCAAGACCCGTGGGTACTGAAGGTCATCGCTAAGGGATACAGAATAGGTTTCAAGTCTCATCCATCCTCCCAGGGGCAGATTTCTCTTATCAAACCTGTCTTCAAGGCCAGAAAAGAGAGGCTTTTCTAAGGTGTGTCTAGGCTTTTTCTAGGGTAAGTAAAGTTTTTCTGACAAATCTGTTGGGTGTACTCATTTATGCTGAGCACTGGATGTATGTATGTATATATGTGTATATTTTTTTTAATTTCATATGATTTGTAAAAACTTTACAATTTACTTCTATTACCAATTTTGCTTCATTCTCTTGGTATCCTTTTGAGGGAGCTGCAGTACACTACCGGGAGCTAGTTGAACACATAATATATATATATATATATATATATATATATATATATATATATATATATATATATATATATATATATATATATATATATATATATATATATATATATATATATATATATATATATATATATATATATATATATATTTTGCCTAAGACTTTTGCACAGATATATACACATATATATATATATATATATATATATTTTGCCTAAGACTTTTGCACAGATATATACACATACAGTGTGTGTATATATATGTGTGTATATCTATATCTATATCCTTCCACTGTGTATCTGCACTCGCAATTCAAAGATAGTTAGCAACCAGGGTGCTTACTCAAAATTTCAATAAGTATCAACAAGTAGGGACTGCACTCGCTGGATTCAGTTCAAATAATACCTTATTTATTCAATGGTAACCATTGAATAATTAAGGTATTATTTGAACTGAATCAAGCGAGTGCGGTCCCTACTTCTTGAGATTATGTGTGTGTGTGTGTGTGTATATATATATATATATATATATATATATATATATATATATATATATATATATATATATATATATATATATATATATATATATATATATTCCAGTATTATATAGATAAAGAGAAATGGTAGAGCTATATGAGATACCATTAAATAAAGTAGGGGATTTCAGCACTCAAAATATAACCCATTTAATCCAATTCCTTAGAAATGTACGGCTGCAGGGTAACACAGAATCCAAAAAATGAACTACACATGCACAGATTCAAACACATGCAACTAGTTTATTGCAAGAAGCTGCCAACACAAAAATAAACAGCTTAAAATGCTTATCTCTAAAATTGCACCACTGCAGTGGATTTTTAATAAAGCATACCAAGCAAAATGATATATTATCACAAATATTTTAAGAACTAAATGCTGCAAACAGACTGGTTTAGAACATGTGATCTGCAGGTAACTAACTAGTAAAATACAACAACAAATCTTTTGTCAATTTCTCTGATAGTGACAGAACAAAGTCCTTAATAAAGACCATATGAGTCCTTTGATGGAGGAAATCTGATGTTATACTTTAGTAACAATTTGTATCACTTTGTAATCCAGCTGAGATAAACCTTTTGGCAAACATATGTTCGTTAATTAGGGTTAACCGAGGTGAAAGCGTCCTCTATTGTTAACTAGAACTTGACATTATTATTGCTTGATAGCAGATAGAACATCTTTCAATGGTGAAAAGCAGAAACAATACAGCAGACCTGTGTTAACATATTGCAGCAAACATCCGGGAAAACAAAGTCACAGTATCATTGACGAACGGACCGGGACATGAGCCTCTGACATCCTTGTCTCACCTCTCACAGCCGCGTCTCCCTGCTCACTGGGGACACAGACTTGCCGGTGTACGTTTTGCTTCTGTATGTAAACCGTATCCAGGCGGTTTATAGGAACCACTTGATTACCGCAAGATCCAGGCTTGCTTCTTCAGTTTGGTTTTTGAAATTCCTGGGCAGGCTTTGGCCAGCTGCTTCATTCACAGGTGCAGTGATAGCTGTTTTCAAGAAAGTCGACGCCCGTTTCGCCCCATAATGCTGAGCGAAACAGGGGCCTCGTCAGGACTGTCCATCTCCTCCTAATTACAGCCTTTATTGCGAAACCAATGAACTGGGAGGTAGCACTTCAGCCAATCAAATTCGCTATTATCACGCACCCTCTTATATTCTAAAACAAAACATTCCTGTTTATAGGTTCATTGATTATCTATATTTTAGATTAATACAAAAAGGTTTGCATTGAAAAGATGGAACATTTTTTATGTTTAGCAACCTCTATACAACAAACAACAAAATCGCATGTGAAAAAACCTTATGCATGTTGCAGCTCAATTAAACTTTATTTCTTTGGTTACCATGTCTAGATGAATGTGCTTTACATAAATCCTATATTAACTTGAATTCTGTAAATTTGAAATAACTTACAGGATAGCTACAAATGTTTCTATGAAGGTGAACTTTGACATAAAAGATCCACAACTTTAGAAACAAACTGTATGGAAAATGAATGTCATAGTTAATGACCTATTTATAAAGATATCTAAAAGTAATTCAACTTCTCATTTATTTACTTTTTCTCCATTTGCAGCAAGTAGAGAATTTTGACTTCAAGATACAAATCTCTATTTTAGAAAAGATGCATATTCGATCCTTTCATTTAAGCCTAACGGTGACACCGTATTCAGCATAAAGGTCCATCTTGCTTCCTTTTTTAACAAACAGTTATCCTCATCTCCACCTCTTCCATTTGTTATTCCTCTGTCAATCCCTATAAATTTTAAAGAAACAGTACTACTATTATGAATTTCCTTAAAATGACGAGCCACACTTGTATCTCTCCCGTAGAGGATGTCATCTCTGTGCTCCTGTACCCTGTCCTTGAACAAACGTTTTGTTTTACCCACATAGAACAGGGGACAGGAGCACCCCAAAAGATAAACAACCCCCACTGAGTTACAGTTTGAAAAACATCTGATAGTATAATTTTTACCTGTATTGGCTGAAAATGTTTTGCTTTTTGGCAAATAGGGACAATAGACACAATGCCCACAAGGAAAGCTTCCTTTCACTTGTTTTTTAGTTAACCAGTTTGTATCTGGTTCAGACCGAGTAAACCTGCTTCTAACTAATTTATCTTTAAGATTAGGAGATTTTTTTTTCAATAGGGGTCTACTTCCTACCTTATCAGCTATTTTGTCATCTAAGGTTAAAAAATGCCAATTTTGAGATAAAATATTTCTTATACTTTGCCATTGGCAATTAAATGTAGTAATGAATCTGATGTTGTTCTCAGTTTTTGTTTCTTTTTGTGATACAGGAGGTCTTGACGGTTCAATTTACTTACTTTGTTTAAGGTTTTTTTGACTAGGTTATGAGAATAACCTCTTTCAATGAAACGTTTACACATTTTTTCTGCATGATAGTTAAATTTAGTATTAGAAGAACAATTTCTTTTTAATCTCAAGAGTTGGCCATATGGAATGCCTTTTTTCAAGGGCTCTGGATGCCCACTTGAGGCTTCCAACATTGTTAGTTGCCGTGTCTTTCCGATAATTTTCAGTTGAGATACGGCTTCCTTCTTTTTTAATACAAATGTCTAAAAAGGGTAGTTCCTTATTGCTATAGGAGTAAGTTAAAAAAATGTTACGATCATTTTTATTTAACTCAGAAACGAAATCATGTAGGCAGGCCAGGGGGCCATCCCAAAGGATAAAGATGTCATCCACAAATCTAATCCATAAGGACACATGGGAGTCAAATGTCTCACTATATTGATCAAAGACATCCAACTCCCATGCTCCCAAATGGAGACACGCATAAGTTGGCGCACATACTGCACCCATAGCTGTCCCCCTGACCTGCCTATATACTGAGCCATCAAACTGAAAAACATTGTTTTCAAGAATGAAATGAAGAAGTTTTATGACAAAGGCTGTATGCATGTTACTGTTTAAACCCCTACTTTCTAGAAAAAGTCTACAGGCACTAATTCCTTTCTCATGTGGTATAGATGAATAAAGACTTTCTACGTCTAAAGAGACTAGGATAGTGTCAGGGGAAACAGTTAGGTCGTCTAATTTCCTCAGGAGGTCTGGAGTGTCTTTTACATACGAGGGAAGAGATAAAAGGAAGGGTCTCAGGAAGAAGTCAACATATTGTCCAATGTGTTCACTGATGCCGCCAATCCCAGACACAATGGGTCGCCCTGGGGGATGTGTCATATTTTTATGAATTTTAGGGATAATGTAAAATGTTGGCATAACTGGACACACTGGATTCATAAATTTGAACTCGTCTGGAGAGATCAGACCTTCCATTTTGGCCTCTTGTAAAATTCTACTTAATTTTGATTTCATTTGGTTAATAGGATTTCTAGGGAGTTTCTCATATTGCAGTTTGTCTGATAACTGTCTTTTAACTTCGTTTAGGTAAAAAGACTCATCTAATAGAACCAAATTTCCGCCCTTGTCGGCTGGCTTAAAAATTACCCCTTTTGCAGAATTCAGCTCTTTTAAAGCTTGTCTCTGTTTTGCTGTTAGATTATCTGCCCATACCCAGTCTTCTGGCAATTTATGGATTTGTTTTTCTACAGCTTTTACAAACAGTGACACAGCTGGAACCTGTACTATAGAGGGCATGAAAGTCGATTTCAATTTGAAATTGGTTCTAAAAACAGAATTCAATCTAATAGTGGATTCACTCTCTTCATTTTCTGTCAAGAAAGATGTTAAAATTTTTAAAGTTTCCTCATCTTTTTGTTGCTCAGAGCGCTGAAACATTGTATAATGTAGCACTATTTTTCTGGCAAACAGGTGAAGGTCTTTGATTAGATCAAATTTGTTTAATTTATTTGTGGGACAAAAGGATAAACCTTTCTTTAATACTTCAATATGAGTCAGATTCAAACTGAACGAAGAAAGATTAATTATCTGCAATTCATCTGTAGCTGTATTTGGGACTAGTAACCCTGATAGGGTCGTCTGCGTGGTCTCCCTCTGCTCCTGTACCCTTGTCTCAAGAGGCCTACGGTTATTCTTAGACCCAGGCTTTAATGCAAGAGAGGAGGAAGGTGGTTTGGAGTTCCTGGATGAATGGAATGAGAAATTATCAACATGTGCCCTAAGTATGATTGAAATGCTTATAAAAAGGAATGACAAAAGATTAGAAAAATTGAAAGATGATGTTGAGAAAGCTTTGGAGGTGGTAAATAAATTTGACAATGATCCCAACTTTGGCAAATTGAATGAGGAAATGAAAACACATATTTCAAAATTGCAAGCAGATATTAAGTTGAGGAAATGTAGAAAATTACACAGAGATCAAGAGGATTATGTGAATAAAAAGGTTTATGTCTATAAGTTTGATAGAGGATCATATGACTCAGGTACTGACATGTCTGATATTGAAACTGATTCAGAAAGGGCGTCAAAAAACGATGGAACACCTGGGTCCCAGAGTTCAGAACAAAGAGGAGAAGAAGGAGGGGGGGTAGGAGGAAGAGGTGGAGGGAACAGAAATTTGAACCTAGTAGAGCGGAGGTATCCCCAACGACAACAGAGAGGGAGAGGAGAGAATTTGAGACAAGGATACAGGAGCAGAGGGAGACCACGCAGACGACCCTATCAGGGTTACTAGTCCCAAATACAGCTACAGATGAATTGCAGATAATTAATCTTTCTTCGTTCAGTTTGAATCTGACTCATATTGAAGTATTAAAGAAAAGTTTATCCTTTTGTCCCACAAATAAATTAAACAAATTTGATCTAATCAAAGACCTTCACCTGTTTGCCAGAAAAATAGTGCTACATTATACAATGTTTCAGCGCTCTGAGCAACAAAAAGATGAGGAAACTTTAAAAATTTTAACATCTTTCTTGACAGAAAATGAAGAGAGTGAATCCACTATTAGATTGAATTCTGTTTTTAGAACCAATTTCAAATTGAAATCGACTTTCATGCCCTCTATAGCACAGGTTCCAGCTGTGTCACTGTTTGTAAAAGCTGTAGAAAAACAAATCCATAAATTGCCAGAAGACTGGGTATGGGCAGATAATCTAACAGCAAAACAGAGACAAGCTTTAAAAGAGCTGAATTCTGCAAAAGGGGTAATTTTTAAGCCAGCCGACAAGGGCGGAAATTTGGTTCTATTAGATGAGTCTTTTTACCTAAACGAAGTTAAAAGACAGTTATCAGACAAACTGCAATATGAGAAACTCCCTAGAAATCCTATTAACCAAATGAAATCAAAATTAAGTAGAACTTTACAAGAGGCCAAAATGGAAGGTCTGATCTCTCCAGACGAGTTCAAATTTATGAATCCAGTGTGTCCAGTTATGCCAACATTTTACATTATCCCTAAAATTCATAAAAATATGACACATCCCCCAGGGCGACCCATTGTGTCTGGGATTGGCGGCATCAGTGAACACATTGGACAATATGTTGACTTCTTCCTGAGACCCTTCCTTTTATCTCTTCCCTCGTATGTAAAAGACACTCCAGACCTCCTGAGGAAATTAGACGACCTAACTGTTTCCCCTGACACTATCCTAGTCTCTTTAGACGTAGAAAGTCTTTATTCATCTATACCACATGAGAAAGGAATTAGTGCCTGTAGACTTTTTCTAGAAAGTAGGGGTTTAAACAGTAACATGCATACAGCCTTTGTCATAAAACTTCTTCATTTCATTCTTGAAAACAATGTTTTTCAGTTTGATGGCTCAGTATATAGGCAGGTCAGGGGGACAGCTATGGGTGCAGTATGTGCCCCAACTTATGCGTGTCTCCATTTGGGAGCATGGGAGTTGGATGTCTTTGATCAATATAGTGAGACGTTTGACTCCCATGTGTCCTTATGGATTAGATTTGTGGATGACATCTTTATCCTTTGGGATGGCCCCCTGGCCTGCCTACATGATTTCGTTTCTGAGTTAAATAAAAATGATCGTAACATTTTTTTAACTTACTCCTATAGCAATAAGGAACTACCCTTTTTAGACATTTGTATTAAAAAAGAAGGAAGCCGTATCTCAACTGAAAATTATCGGAAAGACACGGCAACTAACAATCTGTTGGAAGCCTCAAGTGGGCATCCAGAGCCCTTGAAAAAAAGCCTTCCATATGGCCAACTCTTGAGATTAAAAAGAAATTGTTCTTCTAATACTAAATTTAACTATCATGCAGAAAAAATGTGTAAACGTTTCATTGAAAGAGGTTATTCTCATAACCTAGTCAAAAAAACCTTAAACAAAGTAAGTAAATTGAACCGTCAAGACCTCCTGTATCACCAAAAAGAAACAAAAACTGAGAATAACATCAGATTCATTACTACATTTAATTGCCAATGGCAAAGTATAAGAAATATTTTATCTCAAAATTGGCATTTTTTAACCTTAGATGACAAAATAGCTGATAAGGTAGGAAGTAGACCCCTATTGACCGCAAAAAAATCTCCTAATCTTAAAGATAAATTAGTTAGAAGCAGGTTTACTCGGTCTGAACCAGATACAAACTGGTTAACTAAAAAACAAGTGAAAGGAAGCTTTCCTTGTGGGCATTGTGTCTATTGTCCCTATTTGTCAAAAAGCAAAACATTTTCAGCCAATACAGGTAAAAATTATACTATCAGATGTTTTTCAAACTGTAACTCAGTGGGGGTTGTTTATCTTTTGGGGTGCTCCTGTCCCCTGTTCTATGTGGGTAAAACAAAACGTTTGTTCAAGGACAGGGTACAGGAGCACAGAGATGACATCCTCTACGGGAGAGATACAAGTGTGGCTCGTCATTTTAAGGAAATTCATAATAGTAGTACTGTTTCTTTAAAATGTATAGGGATTGACAGAGGAATAACAAATGGAAGAGGTGGAGATGAGGATAACTGTTTGTTAAAAAAGGAAGCAAGATGGACCTTTATGCTGAATACGGTGTCACCGTTAGGCTTAAATGAAAGGATCGAATATGCATCTTTTCTAAAATAGAGATTTGTATCTTGAAGTCAAAATTCTCTACTTGCTGCAAATGGAGAAAAAGTAAATAAATGAGAAGTTGAATTACTTTTAGATATCTTTATAAATAGGTCATTAACTATGACATTCATTTTCCATACAGTTTGTTTCTAAAGTTGTGGATCTTTTATGTCAAAGTTCACCTTCATAGAAACATTTGTAGCTATCCTGTAAGTTATTTCAAATTTACAGAATTCAAGTTAATATAGGATTTATGTAAAGCACATTCATCTAGACATGGTAACCAAAGAAATAAAGTTTAATTGAGCTGCAACATGCATAAGGTTTTTTCACATGCGATTTTGTTGTTTGTTGTATAGAGGTTGCTAAACATAAAAAATGTTCCATCTTTTCAATGCAAACCTTTTTGTATTAATCTAAAATATAGATAATCAATGAACCTATAAACAGTAATGTTTTGTTTTAGAATATAAGAGGGTGCGTGATAATAGCGAATTTGATTGGCTGAAGTGCTACCTCCCAGTTCATTGGTTTCGCAATAAAGGCTGTAATTAGGAGGAGATGGACAGTCCTGACGAGGCCCCTGTTTCGCTCAGCATTATGGGGCGAAACGCGCGTCGACTTTCTTGAAAACAGCTATCACTGCACCTGTGAATGAAGCAGCTGGCCAAAGCCTGCCCGGGAATTTCAAAAACCAAACTGAAGAAGCAAGCCTGGATCTTGCGGTAATCAAGTGGTTCCTATAAACCGCCTGGATACGGTTTACATACAGAAGCAAAACGTACACCGACAAGTCTGTGTCCCCAGTGAGCAGGGAGACGCGGCTGTGAGAGGTGAGACAAGGATGTCAGAGGCTCATGTCCCGGTCCGTTCGTCAATGATACTGTGACTTTGTTTTCCCGGATGTTTGCTGCAATATGTTAACACAGGTCTGCTGTATTGTTTCTGCTTTTCACCATTGAAAGATGTTCTATCTGCTATCAAGCAATAATAATGTCAAGTTCTAGTTAACAATAGAGGACGCTTTCACCTCGGTTAACCCTAATTAACGAACATATGTTTGCCAAAAGGTTTATCTCAGCTGGATTACAAAGTGATACAAATTGTTACTAAAGTATAACATCAGATTTCCTCCATCAAAGGACTCATATGGTCTTTATTAAGGACTTTGTTCTGTCACTATCATAGAGAAATTGACAAAAGATTTGTTGTTGTATTTTACTAGTTAGTTACCTGCAGATCACATGTTCTAAACCAGTCTTTTTGCAGCATTTAGTTCTTAAAATATTTGTGATAATATATCATTTTGCTTGGTATGCTTTATTAAAAATCCACTGCAGTGGTGCAATTTTAGAGATAAGCATTTTAAGCTGTTTATTTTTGTGTTGGCAGCTTCTTGCAATAAACTAGTTGCATGTGTTTGAATCTGTGCATGTGTAGTTCATTTCTTCTGTTATGTGTGATCAGTCCACGGGTCATCATTACTTCTGGGATATAACTCCTCCCCAACAGGAAATGCAAGAGGATTCACCCAGCAGAGCTGCATATAGCTCCTCCCCTCTACGTCAGTCCCAGTCATTCTCTTGCACCCAACGACTAGATAGGATGTGTGAGAGGACTATGGTGATTATACTTAGTTTTTATGACTTCAATCAAAAGTTTGTTATTTTAAAATAGCACCGGAGCGTGTTATTACTTCTCTGGCAGAGTTTGAGGAAGAATCTGTCAGAGTTTTTTACTATGATTTTAACCGGAGTAGTTAAGATCATATTGCTGTTCTCGGCCATCTGAGGGAGGTAAAGGCTTCAGATCAGGGGACAGCGGGCAGATGAATCTGCATTGAGGTATGTAGCAGTTTTTATTTTCTGAATGGAATTGATGAGAAAATCCTGCCATACCGTTAAAATGACATGTATGTATACACTTCAGTATTCTGGGGATGGTATTTCACCGGAACTACTCTGTTAAAGGTCACTAATCCTTTTTAATAACTATTTATCATGTTAAACGTTTTTGCTGGAATGTAGAATCGTTTACATTGCTGAGGTACTGTGTGAATAAATATTTGGGCATTATTTTCCACTTGGCAGTTTTTTTGCTTTAATTGTGACAGTTTCGTTTCTCTTCACTGCTGTGTGGGAGAGGGAGGGGCCGTTTTTGGCGCTCTTTGCTACGCATCAAAAATACCAGTCAGTTACTTTATTTTTCCTGCATGATCCGGTTCATCTCTGATAGATCTCAGGGGTCTTCAAACTTCTTTGAAGGGAGGTAAATTCTCTCAGCAGAGCTGTGAGAATTCTTATAGTGACTGTGAATAAAAACGTTGCTTTGTATTTTTTATGTCAAATTTAATTATTGTTATTTTACTAATGGGAACAAACCTTTGCTAAAAGTTTTGTTATTTTAAAGTTTGATGCTATAACTGTTTTTCAGTTCATTATTTCAACTGTCATTTAATCGTTAGTACCTCTTTGAGGCACAGTACGTTTTTTGCTAAAAAAGATTATAACCAAGTTGTAAGTTTTTTTGCTAGTGTGTTAAACATGTCTGACTCAGAGGAAGATATCTGTGTCATTTGTTCCAATGCCAAGGTGGAGCCCAATAGAAATTTATGTACTAACTGTATTGATGCTACTTTAAATAAAAGTCAATCTGTACAATGTGAACAAATTTCACCAAACAGCGAGGGGAGAGTTATGCCGACTAACTCGCCTCACGCGGCAGTACCTGCATCTCCCGCCCGGGAGGTGCGTGATATTTTGGCGCCTAGTACATCTGGGCGGCCATTACAGATAACATTACAAGATATGGCTACTGTTATGACTGAAGTTTTGTCTAAATTACCAGAACTAAGAGGCAAGCGTGATCACTCTGGGGTGAGAACAGAGTGCGCTGACAATGCTAGGGCCATGTCTGATACTGCGTCACAGCTCGCAGAGCATGAGGACGGAGAGCTTCATTCTGTGGGTGACGGTTCTGATCCAAACAGATTGGACTCAGATATTTCAAATTTTAAATTTAAATTGGAGAACCTCCGTGGTATTACTAGGGGAGGTCTTAGCAGCTCTCAACGATTGTAACACCGTTGCAATACCAGAGAAACTGTGTAGGTTGGATAAATACTTTGCGGTACCGGCGAGTACTGACGTTTTTCCTATACCTAAGAGACTAACTGAAATTGTTACTAAGGAGTGGGATAGACCCGGTGTGCCGTTCTCACCCCCTCCAATATTTAGAAAGATGTTTCCAATAGACGCCACCACTCGGGACTTATGGCAAACGGTCCCCAAGGTGGAGGGAGCAGTTTCTACTTTAGCTAAGCGTACCACTATCCCGGTGGAGGATAGCTGTGCTTTCTCAGATCCAATGGATAAAAAATTAGAGGGTTACCTTAAGAAAATGTTTGTTCAACAAGGTTTTATATTACAACCCCTTGCATGTATCGCGCCGATTACGGCTGCGGCAGCATTTTGGATTGAGTCGCTTGAAGAGAACCTTAGTTCATCTACGCTAGACGACATTACGGACAGGCTTAGAGTCCTTAAACTAGCTAATTCCTTCATTTCGGAGGCCGTAGTACATTTAACCAAACTTACGGCTAAGAACTCAGGATTCGCCATACAGGCACGTAGGGCGCTGTGGCTAAAATCCTGGTCAGCTGATGTTACTTCTAAGTCCAAATTACTTAATATACCTTTCAAGGGGCAGTCTTTATTTGGGCCCGGTTTGAAAGAGATTATCGCTGACATTACAGGAGGTAAGGGCCACGCCCTACCTCAAGACAAAGCCAAAGCTAAGGCTAGACAGTCTAATTTTCGTCCCTTTCGGAACTTCAAAACAGGAGCAGCATCAACCTCCACTGCACCAAAACAGGAAGGAGCTGTTGCTCGTTACAGGCAAGGCTGGAAGCCTAACCAGTCCTGGAACAAGAGCAAGCAGGCCAGGAAGCCTGCTGCTGCCCCAAAGACAGCATGAACCGAGAGCCCCCGATCCGGGACCGGATCTAGTGGGGGGCAGACTCTCTCTCTTCGCCCAGGCCTGGGCAAGAGATGTTCAGGATCCCTGGGCACTAGAGATCATATCTCAGGGATACCTTCTAGACTTCAAATTATCTCCCCCAAGAGGGAGATTTCATCTGTCAAGGTTGTCAACAAACCAGATAAAGAAAGAAGCGTTTCTACGCTGCGTACAAGATCTGTTAATAATGGGAGTGATCCATCCGGTTCCGCGGTCGGAACAAGGACAAGGGTTCTACTCAAACCTGTTTGTGGTTCCCAAAAAAGAGGGAACTTTCAGGCCAATCTAGATTTAAAGATTCTAAACAAATTCCTAAGAGTTCCATCGTTCAAAATGGAAACTATTCGGACAATCTTACCCATGATCCAAGAGGGTCAGTACATGACCACAGTGGATTTAAAGGATGCTTACCTTCACATACCGATCCACAAAGATCATCACCGGTATCTAAGGTTTGCCTTCTTAGACAGGCACTACCAGTTTGTAGCTCTTCCATTCGGATTGGCTACGGCTCCAAGAATCTTCACAAAGGTTCTGGGTGCCCTTCTGGCGGTACTAAGACCGCGAGGGATTTCGGTAGCTCCATACCTAGACGACATTCTAATACAAGCTTCAAGCTTTCAAACTGCCAAGTCTCATACAGAGTTAGTTCTGGCATTTCTAAGGTCGCATGGATGGAAAGTGAACGAAAAGAAGAGTTCTCTTTTTCCTCTCACAAGAGTTCCATTCTTGGGGACTCTTATAGATTCTGTAGAAATGAAGATTTACCTGACAGAGGACAGGTTAACAAAGCTTCAAAATGCATGCCGTGTCCTTCATTCCATTCAACACCCGTCAGTAGCTCAATGCATGGAGGTGATCGGCTTAATGGTAGCGGCAATGGACATAGTACCTTTTGCACGCCTACACCTCAGACCTCTGCAATTATGCATGCTAAGTCAGTGGAATGGGGATTACTCAGATTTGTCCCCTACTCTGAATCTGAATCAAGAGACCAGAAATTCTCTTCTATGGTGGCTTCATTGGCCACACCTGTCCAGGGGGATGCCATTCAGCAGGCCAGACTGGACAATTGTAACAACAGACGCCAGCCTACTAGGTTGGGGCGCTGTCTGGAATTCTCTGAAGGCTCAGGGACTATGGAATCAGGAGGAGAGTCTCCTTCCAATAAACATTCTGGAATTGAGAGCAGTTCTCAATGCCCTTCTAGCTTGGCCCCAATTAACAACTCGGGGGTTCATCAGGTTTCAGTCGGACAACATCACGACTGTAGCTTACATCAACCATCAGGGAGGGACAAGAAGCTCCCTAGCAATGGTGGAAGTATCAAAGATAATTCGCTGGGCAGAGTCTCACTCTTGCCCACCTGTCAGCAATCCACATCCCGGGAGTGGAGAACTGGGAGGCGGATTTCTTGAGTCGCCAGACTTTTCATCCGGGGGAGTGGGAACTTCATCCGGAGGTCTTTGCCCAAATACTTCGACGTTGGGGCAAACCAGAGATAGATCTCATGGCGTCTCGCCAGAACGCCAAACTTCCTCGCTACGGGTCCCGATCCAGGGATCCGGGAGCGGTTCTGATAGATGCTTTGACAGCACCTTGGAACTTCGGGATGGCTTATGTGTTTCCACCTTTTCCGCTGCTTCCTCGATTGATTGCCAAAATCAAGCAGGAGAGAGCATCAGTGATTCTAATAGCGCCTGCATGGCCACGCAGGACTTGGTATGCAGATCTAGTGGACATGTCATCCTGTCCGCCTTGGTCTCTACCTCTAAGACAGGACCTTCTGATACAGGGTCCATTCAAACATCAAAATCTAACTTCTCTGAAGCTGACTGCTTGGAAATTGAACGTTTGATTTTATCAAAACGTGGTTTTTCTGAGTCGGTTATTGATACCCTGATACAGGCTAGGAAGCCTGTTACCAGAAAGATTTACCATAAAATATGGCGTAAATACCTATACTGGTGCGAATCCAAACATTACTCATGGAGTAAGGTTAGGATCTCTAGGATATTGTCCTTTCTACAAGAAGGGTTAGAAAAGGGTTTATCAGCTAGTTCATTAAAGGGACAGATTTCAGCTCTGTCCATCTTGTTACACAGGCGTCTGTCAGAAAATCCAGACGTCCAGGCTTTTTGTCAGGCTTTAGCTAGGATCAAGCCTGTGTTTAAAGCTGTTGCTCCGCCATGGAGTTTAAACTTAGTTCTTAACGTTTTACAGGGTGTTCCATTTGAACCCCTTCATTCCATTGATATAAAATTGTTATCTTGGAAAGTTCTGTTTTTAATGGCTATTTCCTCGGCTCGAAGAGTCTCTGAGTTATCAGCCTTACATTGTGATTCTCCTTATCTGATTTTTCACTCAGACAAGGTAGTTCTGCGTACTAAACCTGGGTTCTTACCTAAGGTGGTCACTAACAGGAATATCAATCAAGAGATTGTTGTTCCATCCTTGTGTCCAAATCCTTCTTCAAAGAAGGAACGTCTTCTACACAATCTGGATGTAGTTCGTGCCCTCAAGTTCTACTTGCAGGCAACTAAAGATTTTCGCCAAACTTCTTCCCTGTTTGTCGTCTATTCTGGACAGAGGAGAGGTCAAAAAGCTTCTGCTACCTCTCTCTCTTTTTGGCTTCGTAGCATAATACGTTTAGCCTATGAGACTGCTGGTCAGCAGCCTCCTGAAAGAATTACAGCTCACTCCACTAGAGCTGTGGCTTCCACTTGGGCCTTTAAGAATGAGGCCTCTGTTGAACAGATTTGCAAGGCTGCAACTTGGTCTTCGCTTCATACTTTTTCCAAATTTTACAAATTTGACACTTTTGCTTCTTCGGAGGCTATTTTTGGGAGAAAGGTTCTTCAGGCAGTGGTTCCTTCTATATAATGAGCCTGCCTATCCCTCCCGTCATCCGTGTACTTTTGCTTTGGTATTGGTATCCCAGAAGTAATGATGACCCGTGGACTGATCACACATAACAGAAGAAAACATAATTTATGCTTACCTGATAAATTCCTTTCTTCTGTTGTGTGATCAGTCCACGGCCCGCCCTGTTTTAAGGCAGGTAAATATCTTTTAAATTATACTCCAGTCACCACTTCACCCTTGGTTACTCCTTTCTCGTTGATTCTTGGTCGAATGACTGGGACTGACGTAGAGGGGAGGAGCTATATGCAGCTCTGCTGGGTGAATCCTCTTGCATTTCCTGTTGGGGAGGAGTTATATCCCAGAAGTAATGATGACCCGTGGACTGATCACACAACAGAAGAAAGGAATTTATCAGGTAAGCATAAATTATGTTTTTTTGGATTCTGTGTTACCCTGCAGCCGTACATTTCTAAGGAATTGGATTAAATGGGTTATATTTTGAGTGCTGAAATCCCCTACTTTATTTATTTAATGGTATCTCATATAGCTCTACCATTTCTCTTTATCTATATAATACTGGATTAAATTTAAATTTTAGGGGTCTGCACCACGTCTGACTTTAGCTGACCCTAAGTCATTCGAGATACATATAAATTACCGGAATAAAATTCCTGTGTCTTTGTATTAAGATAGGTTCTGGATCATTTTGATATATATATATATATATATATATATATATATATATATATATATATATTTAGTGTATTATATACAGGTATAAGTGTAAGTCCACAAATAGTATAGAGTGGTATCCTGGTGGTAATCTTCACAATAATTCAGTTAGTAAGAATTTACTGCTTACCAGCTGTTAACTCAATCATATGAGGTAAGGTGTTGGCCCAATTAGCGATGGTACACTGTTTTTTTTTTTTTTTTTTTTTTTTCTTCCCCCCGTCTCTGTCCTGGTCATGGTCCGGGAAGGTTTTGTTGAAAAGGGGTCCCCTCTCTGAATTTCTTGAGCTTGTGAGAATGAAGATTCTGGACTCTCTTTGGTGAGAAAGATGTGGACTGTAATTCGTCTTTGTATATCTCTTTTCAATGGTGGTAGGAATACTTGATCCCTTCTGAAAGATCCATTGGATGGTGTGCCCTCAGATGGTGAGAATCTCCGTCTCCTCAGGTTGAGGTATTGGTCATAGGAGAGAAAAAAAGGCACATAGCATAATATGTTTTAACACAGCAAGAAATATTTATTAAGTGGTAATATGCGCTTACATTAAAATACCTCAATGATGTATGAGGTAAGATAAAGACATATATAAAATGCCGTAGTCTGTATCCTTGATTAAAACAGCTATGGCAGTAGCATGGAGATCCAAAAAGTATGGAAAATATTCATAAAAATATCCTTTGGGTAGTTTGCGGTGTATGTATAAAAACAATAATAATAACACTGGTATGTTCCTGGTAGTATTGTGGCAAACGTCTGTAGCAAATTTCTTAAAAAGTGAGGCTATGGTGTACAAGTTCAATGCATATAGTTAGTACAGCAGAGCTTGAATGTTAGCCAGCATTAAAAACAGTCAGCAGTACAATGTTGCAAACGGTGACAACGTTTAAAGCACAACAAAATATGCAATAAGCGAAGGAAAAGTTTAAAAGACGGTGTAAGAAGGCCCTGTCCGCCCACTGTGTGAAACCTTACGCGTTTCGAAGTCGGATGCGACTTCTTCGTCAGAGGTAATGTGAGTGGACAGGTATGTGGAGCTCGTCTATTTAAAGGTCCGTAGAGTGGGTGTTTTTTTCTTCCTAAGGGCCTGCGTTCACGCTACTGGCGTTACGTGTGACGTAATTCTCGTAGTGACGTCATGGACGTGTTAGATGTCTTGGAATACTTTTGTTGTTGGGTTTCCAAGGTAACAAAGCACTGTATGTGTTAGTAAGAGAGGAGTTGGGCCATCCTTACGCCCGTGATCCTATTCTTATTTACTGACAGTTTATTAAAAAAATATATAGGTGAAGCTTGTATATATAAACAAGGATTTGGCAATATAGTAAATGAATATCTTAAGGGATTATTGTGTAATATATTATTACACCAGACAAGTCAATTGAGCTTCAAATGGGTAAAGATCACAAGTTGCATAATACACAATAAAGTCTGTAACCCCTAGTTTTAAGGGAGACTAAAAATAATAACTTGTGTTGTGTTTAATTATGGGATAAAAACAAACCTAGCAACAAAGAAATTATATAACTATAATAATTACTTAGAAGTGATGTTTAAAAGAGGTGCTGAAAAATCGAGTAAATATACCTTTCTATTTTCTTTATAGGAAAGGATAAAGTATATATTTGAGAGTCTGTATTTTACTGTACAGTATATACAGCAATTGTACAAAATATTAAAAAATTATGATGGATGAATATAGCCCTACTAGGCGAAATATAGGTCTAATATGATTATAATTGTATCTTGCTGGCAATTGGCTATTTGTCTATAAGATTCTTCATGAATAGATATTTTCATTTGTTATAAAAAGGCTGCTAAGTCGATATCTACATTTAGACCCTCTGGACTCATAGTACCCATGTAATGGATCCAGAAGGTCTCACGTTGTCTCAGTAATTGGAATCTACCGCCCCCTCTCTGAGGGACCGAAATATGTTCTAGGATAGTACCTCTAATGGTTTTAGGGTCCATGTTGTGTGTTTTTTTTATAGTGTCTTGATAAGTTATGCCCTTTTTAGCCAGTTTCAATATTTTTCCAATGTTCAAGTAGCCTGGTCTTATAAGGACGTTTTGTGCGGCCAATATACTGAAGTTGACAAGGACATTCCAACAGGTAAACTACAAAAGTGCAATTAGTAAGGGTATTGATGGTGCACTTTTTTGTGGGAACCTATTGGAATGTATTAGTTTGGTGGGTTTATTGTTATTGTAGGCATGTTCACATCCTTTACAATTTGCCCTGTTGCATTTAAAAATTTACTTTTAGAAAAAATACCTGTTTAAAAACAAATATTGGCACCCACCAGACTTAAGGATACCACAAAGTCAGATTAGCTCACTTCTAATTCAAAGTTTTTTTTTTAAATGCAACAGGGCAAATTGCAAAGGATGTGAACATGCCTACAATAACAATAAACCCACCAAACAAATACATTCCAATACGTTCCCACAAAAAGTGCACCATCAATACCCTTACTAATTGCACTTTTGTAGTTTACCTGTTGGAATGTCCTTGTCACCTTCAGTATATTGGCCATATGAAACGTCCTTATAAGACCAGGCTACTTGAAAATTTGAAAATTATTGAAACTGGCTACAAAGGGCATAACTTATCAAGACACTATAAAAAAATTCACAACATGGACCCCAAATCCATTAGAGGTACTATCCTAGAACATATTTCGGTCCCTCAGAGAGGGGGCGATAGATTCAAACTACTGAGACAACGTGAGACCTTCTGGATCCATTACATGGGTACTATGAGTCCAGAGGGTCTAAATGTAGATATTGACTTAGCAGCCTTTTTATAACAAATGAAAATATCTATTCATGAAGAATCTTATAGACAAATAGCTAATTGCCAGCAAGATACAATTATAATTATATTAGACCTATATTTCGCCTAGTAGGGCTATATTCATCCATCATAATTTTTTAATATTTTGTACAATTGCTGTATATATATTAAAATAAATACAGACTCTCAAATATATACTTTTTCCTTTCCTATAAAGAAAATAGAAAGGTATATTTACTCGATTTTTCAGCACCTCTTTTAAACATCACTTCTAAGTAATTCTTATAGTTATATAATTTCTTTGTTGCTAGGTTTGTTTTTATCCCATAATTAAACACAACACAAGTTATTATTTTTAGTCTCCCTTAAAACTAGGGGTTACAGACTTTATTGTGTATTATTATGCAACTTGTGATCTTTACCCATTTGAACCTCAATTGTCTTTGTCTGGTGTAATAATATATTACACAATAATCCCTTAAGATATTCATTTACTATATTGCCAAATCCTCGTTTATATATACAAGCTTCACCTATATATTTTTTTAATAAACTGTCAGTAAATAAGAATAGGATCACGGGCGTAAGGATGGCCCAACTCCTCTCTTACTAACACATACAGCGCTTTGTTACCTTGGCAACCCAACAACAAAAGTCTTCCAAGACGTCTAACACGTCCATGACGTCACTACGTCATGGACAGCAACTATGAGAATGACGTCACACGTAACGCCAGTAGCTTGAACGCAGGCCCTTAGGAAGAAAAAAATGCAAACTCTACGGACCTTTAAATAGACGAGCTCCACATACCTGTCCACTCACATTACCTCTGACGAAGAAGTCACATCTGACTTTGAAACGCATAAGGTTTCAAATAGTGGGCGGACAGGGCCTTCTTACACTGTCTTTTAAACTTTTCCTTCGCTTATTGCATATTTTGTTGTGCTTTTAACGTTGTCACCGTTTGCAACATTGTACTGCTGACTGTTTTTAATGCTGGCTAATATTCAAGCGCTGCTGTACTAACTATATGCATTGAACTTGTACGCCATAGCCTCACTTTTTAAGGAATTTGCTACAGAAGTTTGCTACAATACTACCGGGGACATACCGGTGTTATTATTATTTTTATACACACACTGCAAACTACCCAAAGGATATTTTTATGAATATTTCTCCAACATAGGTGTGTCCGGTCCACGGCGTCATCCTTACTTGTGGGATATTCTCTTCCCCAACAGGAAATGGCAAAGAGCCCAGCAAAGCTGGTCACATGATCCCTCCTAGGCTCCGCCTACCCCAGTCATTCTCTTTGCCGTTGTACAGGCAACATCTCCACGGAGATGGCTTAGAGTTTTTTAGTGTTTAACTGTAGTTTTTATTATTCAATCAAGAGTTTGTTATTTTAAAATAGTGCTGGTATGTACTATTTACTCAGAAACAGAAAAGAGATGAAGATTTCTGTTTGTATGAGGAAAATGATTTTAGCACCGTAACTAAAATCCATGGCTGTTCCACACAGGACTGTTGAGAGCAATTAACTTCAGTTGGGGGAACAGTGTGCAGTCTCTTACTGCTTGAGGTATGACACATTCTAACAAGACGATGTAATGCTGGAAGCTGTCATTTTCCATATGGGATCCGGTAAGCCATGTTTATTAAGATAGTAAATAAGGGCTTCACAAGGGCTTATTAAGACTGTAGACTTTTTCTGGGCTAAATCGATTCATTATTAACACATATTTAGCCTTGAGGAATCATTTATTCTGGGTATTTTGATATGATTATATCGGCAGGCACTGTTTTAGACACCTTATTCTTTAGGGGCTTTCCCTAATCATAGTCAGAGCCTCATTTTCGCGCCGGTATGGCGCACTTGTTTTTGAGGACAGCATGGCATGCAGCTGCATGTGTGTGGAGCTCTGATACATAGAAAAGTCTTTCTGAAGGCATCATTTGGTATCGTATTCCCCTTTGGGCTTGGTTGGGTCTCAGCAAAGCAGATTCCAGGGACTGTAAAGGGGTTAAATATAAAAACGGCTCCGGTTCCGTTATTTTAAGGGTTAAAGCTTCCAAATTTGGTGTGCAATACTTTTAAGGCTTTAAGACACTGTGGTGAAATTTTGGTGAATTTTGAACAATTCCTTCATACTTTTTCGCAATTGCAGTAATAAAGTGTGTTTAGTTTAAATTTAAAGTGACAGTAACGGTTTTATTTTAAAACGTTTTTTGTGCTTTGTTATCAAGTTTATGCCTGTTTAACATGTCTGAACTACCAGATAGATTGTGTTCTGACTGTGGGGAAACCAAGGTTCCTTCTCATTTAACTATATGTATTTTATGTCATAAAAAAATTTAGTAAAAATGATGCCCAAGATGATTCCTCAAGTGAGGGGAGTAAGCATGGTACTGCATCATCCCCTCCTTCGTCTACACCAGTCTTGCCCATACAGGAGGCCCCTAGTACATCTAGTGCGCCAATACTCCTTACTATGCAACATTTAACGGCTGTAATGGATAATTCTATCAAAAACATTTTAGCCAATATGCCCACTTATCAGCGAAAGCGCGACTGCTCTGTTTTAGAAAATTCTGTAGAGCATGAGAACGCTGATGATATGGTTTCTGAAGGGCCCCTACACCAGTCTGAGGGGGCCAGGGAGGTTTTGTCTGAGGGAGAAATTTCAGATTCAGGAAACATTTCTCAACAAGCTGAACCTGATGTGATTACTTTTAAATTTAAGTTGGAACATCTCCGCGCTCTGCTTAAGGAGGTGTTATCCAATTTGGATGATTGTGATTATCTGGTCATTCCAGAACCACTATGTAAAATGGAAAAGTTCTTAGAGGCCCCGGGGCCCCCCGAAGCTTTTCCTATATCCAAGCGGGGTGGCGTACATTGTTAGTAAAGAATGGGACAGGCCCGGTATACCTTTAGTACCTCCCCCCCATATTTATAAAATTGTTTTCCTATAGTCGACCCCAGAAAGGACTGATGGCAGACAGTCCCCAAGGTCGAGGGGGCGGGTTTCTACTCTACACAAGCGCGCCACTATACCCATAGAAGATAGTTGTGCTTTCCAAGATCCTATGGATAAAAAATTAGAAGGTCTGCTAAAGATGTTGGTTCAGCAAGGTTCCCTTCTACAACCAATTGCATGCATTGTCCCTGTCACTGCAGCCGCGTGTTTCTAGTTTGATGAGCTAGGAAAGGCGATTATTAGTAATTCTTCTTCTTATGAGGAGATTATGGACAGAATTCGTGCTCTTAAATTGGCTAATTCTTTCACCCTAGACGCCACCTTGCAATTGGCTAGGTTAGCGGCGAAAAAATTCTGGGTTTGCTATTGTGGCGCAGAGCGCTTTGGTTAAAATCTTGGGCAGCGGATGCGTCTTCCAAGAACAAATTGCTTGACATTCCTTTCAAGGGGAAAACACTCTTTGGCCCTGACTTGAAAGAGATTATCTCTGATATCACTGGGGGCAAGGGCCACGCCCTTCCTCAGGATAGGTCTTTTCAAGACCAAAAATAAACCTAAGTTTCGTCCCTTTCGCAGAAACGGATCAGCCCCAAGGGCTACGTCCTCTAAGCAGGAAGGTAATACTTCTCAAGCCAATCCAGCCTGGAGACCTATGCTACCAAGACAGCATGAAATGCGGGCCCCCGATCCGGGACCGGATCTGGTGGGGGGCAGACTCTCTCTCTTCGCTCAGGCTTGGGCAAGAGATGTTCTGGATCCTTGGGCGCTAGAAATAGTCTCCCAAGGTTATTCTCTGGAGTTCAAGGGGCTTCCTCCAAGGGGGAGGTTCCACAGGTCTCAGTTGTCTTCAGACCACATAAGAAGACAGGCATTCTTACATTGGGTAGAAGACCTGCTAAAAATGGGAGTGATTCATCCTGTTCCATTAGGAGAACAAGGGATGGGGTTCTACTCCAATCTGTTCATAGTTCCCAAAAAAGAGGGAACGTTCAGACCAATCTTAGATCTCAAGATCTTGAACAAGTTTCTCAAGGTTCCATCGTTCAAGATGGAAACCATTCGAACACTTCTTCCTTCCATCCAGGAAGGTCAATTCATGACCAAGGTGGATTTCAAGGATGCGTATCTACATATTCCTATCCACAAGGAACATCATCGGTTCCTAAGGTTTGCATTCCTGGACAAGCATTTCCAGTTCGTGGCATTTTCTTTCGGATTAGCCACTGCTCCTAGGATTTTCTCATAGGTACTTGGGTCCCTTCTGGCGGTGCTAAGACCAAGGGGCATTGCTGTAGTACCTTACTTGGACGACATTCTGATTCGAGCGTCGTCCCTTCCTCAAGTAAAGGCTCACACGGACATTGTCCTGGCCTTTCTCAGATCTCACGGATGGAAAGTGAACGTGGAAAAGAGTTCTCTATCTCCGTCAACGAGGGTTCCCTTCTTGGGAACTATAATAGACTCCTTAGAAATGAGGATTTTTCTGACAGAAGCCAGAAAAACAAAACTTCTAGACTCTTGTCGGATACTTCATTCCGTTCCTCTTCCTTCCATAGCGCAGTGCATGGAAGTGATAGGTTTGATGGTAGCGGCAATGGACATAGTTCCTTTTGTGCGCATTCATCTAAGACCATTACAACTGTTCATGCTCAGTCAGTGGAATGGGGACTATTCAGACTTGTCTCCGAAGATACAAGTAAATCAGAGGACCAGAGACTCATTCCGTTGGTGGCTGTCCCTGGACAACCTGTCACAAGGGATGACCTTCCGCAGACCAGAGTGGGTCATTGTCACGACCGACGCCAGTCTGATGGGCTGGGGCGCGGTCTGGGGATCCCTGAAAGCTCAGGGTCTTTGGTCTCGGGTAGAATCTCTTCTACCGATAAATATTCTGGAACTGAGAGCGATATTCAATGCTCTCAAAGCTTGGCCTCAGCTAGCGAGGGCCAAGTTCATACATCAACCATCAGGGGGGAACAAGGAGTTCCCTAGCGATGGAAGAAGTGACCAAAATCATTCTATGGGCGGAGTCTCACTCCTGCCACCTGTCTGCTATCCACATCCCAGGAGTGGAAAATTGGGAAGCGGATTTTCTGAGTCGTCAGACATTGCATCCGGGGGGAGTGGGAACTCCATCCGGAAATCTTTGCCCAAGTCACTCAACCGTGGGGCATTCCAGACATGGATCTGATGGCCTCTCGTCAGAACTTCAGAGTTCCTTACTACGGGTACAGATCCAGGGATCCCAA
This sequence comes from Bombina bombina, assembly GCF_027579735.1. Taxonomy (NCBI): domain Eukaryota; kingdom Metazoa; phylum Chordata; class Amphibia; order Anura; family Bombinatoridae; genus Bombina; species Bombina bombina. Next base: position 903,748,181 of record NC_069502.1, on the reverse strand, counting down.
GGCGGCTCTAGTGGATGCACTAGTAGCACCTTGGACCTTCAAACTAGCTTATGTGTTCCCGCCGTTTCCTCTCATCCCCAGGCTGGTAGCCAGGATCAATCAGGAGAGGGCGTCGGTGATTTTGATAGCTCCTGCGTGGCCACGCAGGACTTGGTATGCAGATCTGGTGAATATGTCATCGGCTCCACCATGGAAGCTACCTTTGAGAGACCTTCTTGTTCTAGGTCCGTTCGACCCACTCCAGCTGACTGCTTGGAGATTGAACGCTTGATCTTATCAAGGCGAGGGTTCTCAGATTCTGTTATTAATACTCTTGTTCAGGCCTGAAAGCCTGTAACCAGAAAAATTACCACATAATTTGGTATATCTGTTGGTGTGAATCTGCAGGATTCCCCTTGGGACAAGGTTAAGATTCCTAAGAGTCTATCCTTCCTTCGAGAAGGATTGGAAAAAGGATTATCTGCAAGTTCCTTGATGGGACAGATTTCTGCCTTGTCCTGTGTTACTTCACAAAAAGCTGGCAGCTGTGCCAGATGTTCTAGCCTTTGTTCAGGCTCTGGTTAGAATCAAGCCTGTTTACAAATTTTGACTCCTCCTTGGAGTCTCAACCTAGTTCTTTCAGTTCTTCAGGGGGTTCCGTTTGAATCCTGACATTCCGTTGATATTAAGTTATTATCTTGGAAAGTTTTGTTTTTGGTTGCAATTTCTTCTGCTAGAAGAGTTTCAGAATTATCTGCTCTGCAGTGTTCTTCTCCTTATCTGGTGTTCCATGCAGATAAGGTGGTTTTGCGTACTAAACCTGGTTTTCTTCCAAAAGTTGTTTCTAACAAAAACATTAACCAGGAGATAGTTGTGCCTTCTTTGTGTCCTAATCCAGTTTCAAAGAAGGAACGTTTGTTGCACAACTTGGATGTAGTTCGTGCTCTCAAATTTTACTTAGCAGCTACTAAGGATTTCAGACAAACTTTGTCTTTGTTTGTTGTTTATTCTGGTAAACGGAGAGGTCAAAAAGCAACTTCTACCTCTCTCTCCTTCTGGATTAAAAGCATTATCCGATTGGCTTATGAGACTGCCGGACGGCAGCCTCCTGAAAGAATCACAGCTCACTCCACTAGGGCTGTGGCTTCCACATGGGCCTTCAAGAACGAGGCTTCTGTTGATCAGATATGTAAGGCAGCGACTTGGTCTTCACTGCACACTTTTTCTAAATTTTACAAATTTGATACTTTTGCTTCTTCTGAGGCTATTTTTGGGAGAAAGGTTTTGCAAGCCGTGGTGCCTTCCATTTAGGTGACCTGATTTGCTCCCTCCCTTCATCCGTGTCCTAAAGCTTTGGTATTGGTTCCCACAAGTAAGGATGACGCCGTGGACCGGACACACCTATGTTGGAGAAAACAGAATTTATGTTTACCTGATAAATTACTTTCTCCAACGGTGTGTCCGGTCCACGGCCCGCCCTGGTTTTTTTAATCAGGTCTGATAATTTATTTTCTTTAACTACAGTCACCACGGTAACATATGGTTTCTCCTATGCAAATATTCCTCCTTAACGTCGGTCGAATGACTGGGGTAGGCGGAGCCTAGGAGGGATCATGTGACCAGCTTTGCTGGGCTCTTTGCCATTTCCTGTTGGGGAAGAGAATATCCCACAAGTAAGGATGACGCCGTGGACCGGACACACCGTTGGAGAAAGTAATTTATCAGGTAAACATAAATTCTGTTTTTCCATACTTTTTGGATCTCCATGCTACTGCCATAGCAGTTTTAATCAAGGATACAGACTACGGTGTTTTATATATGTCTTTATCTTGCCTCATACATGATTGAGGTCTTTTAATGTAAGCGCATATTACCACTTAATAAATATTTCTTGCTGTGTTAAAAAAATATTATGCTATGTGCCTTTTTTTCTCTCCTATGACCAATACCTCAACCTGAGGAGACGGAGATTCTCACCATCTGAGGGCACACCATCCCAAGGATCTTTCAGAAGGGATCAAGTATTCCTACCACCATTGAAAAGAGATATACACAGACAAATTACAGTCCACACCAAAGAGAGTCCAGGATCTTCATTCTCACAAGCTCAAGAAATTCAGAGAGGGGACCCCTTTTCAATAAAACCTTCCCGGACCATCACCAGGACAGAGACGGGGGGTGGGGGGGCTTAAAAAAAAAACAGTGTACCATCTCTAATTGGGCCAATACCTTACCTCATATGATTGAGGTAACAGCTGGTAAGCAGTAAATTCTTACTTGACTGAATTATTGTGAAGATTACCACCAGGATACCACTCTATACTATTTGTGGACTTACACTTATACCTGTATATAATACACTAAGTATATTACCATATAGCTGAGCGCCTCCATTTCAATATTGAATTTTTTTTTCTTTCTATATACATTTTTACAGAGTCAGGGGTACTCTGTTTCAATACAGAGGCAGCACGCTATCTCCTTTCAGTCTTTTACCACCTTCATAAGACTTTTAATAGACATATATCTATTAGCTTTATATACGTATTAGGATTTATTTCCTTTCATAAAACTTTTTAAATATTCTTAGAAAAATAAACTAAGTAGTACTACAAAATTAAAAAAAAAACGTATACTGCTCACTCAGCCGGTATTACTAAATGTAAACTTTGAAGGACACGAACGTTAAGCTAAGCAGGGCTGTATGTAACAAAGTACCAGCATCCAACTATGCTGGAGAGCCACAGTCCAGTCATTTTGAATAATGTGTCGGGGTTTAAGGTGGGCTGAAACCCGGACACATGATTTGAAACTTGGAGGTGGCAACCCTACTGGGACAGAATGAACAACTTGGTGGGACACTGGGACAGCGCCTCCAAACCGGGACAATCCCAGTAAAAGTGGGACTTCTGATATATATATATATATATATATATATATATATATATATATATATATATATATATATTTATATATATATATATATATATATATATATATATATATATATATATATATATATATATTAATAATAATAATTTCTTTCATGTAATTGGCAAGAGTCCATGAGCTAGTGACATATGGGATATACAATCCTACCAGGAGGGGCAAAGTTTCCCAAACCTCAAAATGCCTATAAATACACCCCTCACCAAAATACACCCCTCACCACACCCACAATTCAGTTTTACAAACTTTGCCTCCTATAGAGGTGGTGAAGTAAGTTTGTGCTTGGGGTTTAGTCTTTTTCAATTTGACTACTTTTTGCATTTGCGGGTATCAGGCCCGCGGGTGCGTCAAATGTTAGACTTTATTATGTTTTTTTGGTGCGGGAAATTACGTTTTTGACGCAACTTCGTAATTTCCGGCGTCATACGTGACGTCGAGACCTTTCACATGGCAGCGTCATTAGTGACACGTGTGTGATTTCCGGTCATTTTTGGCACCAAAAAAGTTTACGTTACGTTGTGCGTCATACTTGGCGCCAATTTTTCATTTTTTCAATACCCCATTGTTGTTTGCCTCCTGCTTTCTTTTCTATCAAGAGGCCTATGCTTTTGCATTTTTTCCCATTCCTGAAACTGTCATTTAAGGAAATAGATAATTTTGCTTTATATGTTGTTTTTCTCTTACATTGGGCAAGATGTCCCAATCTGATCCTGCCTCTGAAGTTTCTGCTGGAACATTGCTGCCTGACATCGGTTCTACCAAAGCTAAGTGCATTTGTTGTAAAATTGTAGAAATTATTCCACCAAATGTCATTTGTAATAGTTGTCATGATAAACTTTTACATGCAGAAAGTGTTTCTATCAGTAATAGTACATTGCCAGTTGCAGTTCCTTCAACTTCTAATGTGCATGATATACCTGTAAATTTTAAAGAATTTGTTTCTGAATCTATTATGAAGGCTTTGTCTGCATTTTCACCTTCTAATAAACGTAAAAGGTCTTTTAAAACTTCTCATTTAGCTGATGAAATCTGAAACAGAAGATCCTTCCTCAGATATTGACACTAACAAATCTACTTATTTATTTAAAATAGAGTATATGCGTTCTTTATTAAAAGAAGTGTTAATTACTTTGGATATTGAGGTAACAAGTCCTATTGACGTTCAGTCTAATAAACGTTTAAATGCTGTTTTTAAACCTCCTGTGGTTTCCCCAGGTGTTTTTCCCATTCCTGAAGCTATTTCTGATATGATTTCTAGGGAATGGAATAAGGCAGGTACTTCCATTATTCCTTCTTCAAGGTTTAAGAGATTGCATCCTTTACCAGCAAAATCTATAGAGTTTTGGGAAAAGATCCCCAAAGTTGATGGGGCTATTTCTACTCTTGCTAAACGTACCACTATTCCTATGGAAGATAGCACTTCCTTTAAGGATCCTTTAGATAGGAAGCTTGAATCTTATCTAAGGAAGGCCTATTTATATTCAGGTCATCTTCTCAGACCTGCTATTTCTTTGGGTGATGTTGCGGCTGCATCAACTTTTTGGTTGGAAAATTTAGCGCAACATGAATTGGATTCTGACATATCTAGCATTGTTCGCTTACTTCAACATGCTAATCATTTTATTTGTGATGCCATTTTTGATATTATCAAAATTGATGTTAGATCCATGTCTTTAGCTGTATTAGCTAGAAGAGCTTTGTGGCTTAAATCTTGGAATGCTGATATGACATCTAAATCTAGATTACTATCTCTTTCTTTCCAAGGTAATTTATTTCGTTCTCAGTTGGATTCTATTATTTCAACTATCACTGGAGGAAAAGGAGTTTTTTTGCCTCAGGATAAAAAAACCTAAGGGTAAATCTAAGGCTTCTAACCGTTTTCGTTCTTTTCGTCAGATTAAGGAACAAAAACTCAATCCTCCTCCCAAGGAATCTGCTTCCAGTTGGAAGCCTTCCTCAAATTGGAATAAATCTAAGCCATTTAGGAAACCAAAGTCTGCCCCTAAGTCCGCATGAAGGTGCAGCCCTCATTCCAGCTCAGCTGGTAGGGGGCAGATTAAGGTTTTTCAAGGATTTTTGGATAAAATCTGTCCAAAATCATTGGATTCAGAGCATTGTCTCTCAAGGGTATCAAATAGGATTCAAAGTAAGACCTCCTGTGAGAAGTTTTTTTCTTTCACGCATCCCTGTAAATCCAGTAAAAGCTCAGGCTTTTCTGAAGTGTGTTTCAGACCTGGAGTCTTCAGGGGTAATCATGCCAGTTCCTCCTCAGGAACCAGGTTTGGGGTTTTATTCAAACCTATTCATTGTACCAAAGAAAGAAAATTTGTTCAGACAAGTTCTGGATTTGAAAATTTTGAATCGTTATGTAAGAGTACCAACTTTCAAGATGGTGACTATAAGGACTATTCTGCCTTTTGTTCAGCAAGGACATTATATGTCCACAATAGACTTGCAGGATGCATACCTTCATATTCTGATTCATCTAGACCACTTTCAGTTTCTGAGATTCTCTTTTCTAGACAAGCATTACCAATTTGTTGCTCTTCCATTTGGCCTAGCAACAGCTCCAAGAATCTTTTCAAAGGTTCTGGGTGCCCTACTATCTGTAATAAGAGAACAGGGTATTGCGATGTTTCCTTATTTGGACGATATCTTGGTACTAGCTCAGTCTTTACATACTACAGAATCTCACATGAATCAACTAGTGTTGTTTCTTCGGAAACATGGTTGGAGGATCAATTTACCAAAAAGTTTCTTGATTCCTCAGACAAGGGTCACCTTTTTAGGCTTCCAGATAGATTCAGTGTCCATGACTCTGTCTCTAACAGACAAGAGACGTTTAAAATTGGTCGCAGCATGTCAGCTCCTTCAGTCTGTCATTCCCTTCAGTGGCTATGTGCATGGAAGTTTTAGGTCTCATGACTGCAGCATCGGACGCAATCCCCTTTGCTCGTTTTTACATGAGACCTCTACAGCTTTGTATGCTGAATCAATGGTGCAGGGATTATACAAAGATATCACAATTAATATCCTTGAATCCCAATGTACGACACTCTCTGACATGGTGGATAGATCACCATTGTTTGGTTCAAGGGGCTTCTTTTGTTCTGCCAACCTGGACTATGATCACAACAGATGCGAGTCTTTCAGGTTGGGGAGCTGTTTGGGGGTCTCTGACAGCACAAGGGGTTTGGAAATCTCAAGAGGCGAGATTACCAATAAATATTTTAGTACTCCGTGCAATTCTCAGGGCTCTTCAGTTCTGGCCTCTACTAAAGAGAGAACCATTCATTTGTTTTCAGACAGACAATAGCACAACTGTGGCTTATGTCAATCATCAGGGTGGGACTCGCAGTCCCCAAGCTATGAAAGAAGTATCTCGGATACTTGCTTGGGCGGAATCCAGCTCCTGTCTAATCTCTGCGGTGCATATCCCAGGTGTAGACAATTGGGAGGCGGATTATCTCAGCCGCCAGACTTTACATCCAGGGGAGTGGTCTCTCCATCCAGATGTGCTTTCTCAGATTGTTCAGATGTAGGGGCTTCCAGAGATAGATCTCATGGCCTCTCATCTAAACAAGAAACTTCCCAGATACCTGTCCAGGGATGTTCAGGCGGAAGCAGTGGATGCACTGACACTTCCTTGGTGTTATCAACCTGCTTACATCTTCCTGCCTCTAGTTCTCCTTCCAAGAGTGATTTCCAAAATCATCATGGAACAGTTTTTTGTGTTGCTGGTGGCTCCAGCATGGCCACACAGGTTTTGGTATGCGGATCTGGTTCGGATGTCCAGTTGCCCGCCTTGGCCACTTTCGTTACGGCCGGACCTACTATCTCAAGGTCCGTTTTTCCATCAGGATCTCAAATCATTAAATTTGAAGGTATGGAAATTGAACGCTTAGTTCTAAGTCATAGAGGTTTCTCTGACTCAGTGATTAATACTATGTTACAAGCTCGGAAATCTGTCTCTAGAAAGATTTATTATAGAGTTTGGAAGACTTACATTTCATGGTGTTCTTCTCATAAATTCTCCTGGCATTCTTTTAGAATTCCTAGAATTTTGCAGTTTCTTCAGGATGGTTTGGATAAGGGTTTGTCTGCAAGTTCCTTGAAAGGACAAATCTCTGCTCTTTCTGTTTTATTTCACAGAAAGATTGCTATACTTCCTGATATACACTGTTTTGTACAGGCTTTAGTTCGTATTAAGCCTGTCATTAAGTCAATTTCTCCTCCTTGGAGTCTTAATTTGGTTCTGAGGGCTTTACAGGCTCCTCCATTTGAACCTATGCATTCTTTGGACATTAAACTACTTTCCTGGAAAGTGTTGTTCCTTTTGGCTATCTCTTCTGCTAGAAGAGTTTCTGAGCTATCTGCTCTTTCTTGTGAGTCTCCTTTTCTGAATTTTTCATCAGGATAAGGCAGTTTTGCGGACTTCTTTTCAATTTTTACCTAAGGTTGTGAATTCTAACAACATTAGTAGAGAAATTGTTGTCCCTTCTTTATGTCCTAATCCTAAGAATCCTTTGGAGAGATCCTTACATTCTTTGGATGTGGTAAGAGCTTTGAAATATTATGTGGAAGCTACTAAAAATTTCAGGAATTTGTTTTATTTTTTTGTCCTAGGAAAGGTCATAAAGCTTCTGCTATTTCCTTGGCTTCTTGGTTGAAACTTTTGATTCATCAAGCTTATTTGGAGTCGGGTCAAACCCCGCCTCAGAGAATTACAGCTCATTCTACTAGATCAGTCTCCACTTCGTGGGCTTTTAAGAATGAAGCTTCAGTTGATCAGATTTGCAAAGCAGCCACTTGGTCCTCTCTGCATACATTTACTAAATTCTACCATTTTGATGTATTTGCTTCTTCTGAAGCAGTTTTTGGTAGAAAAGTTCTTCAGGCAGCTGTTTCAGTTTGATTCTTCTGCTTTTTGATTTAAGTTTTTTTCTTTCAAAAGTGAAAATAAACTTATTTTTGGGTTGTGGATTATTTCCTCAGCGGAATATGGCTGTTTTTGTTTTATTCCCTCCCTCTCTAGTGACTCTTGAGTGGAAGACTCCACATCTTGGGTATTGATATCCCATATGTCACTAGCTCATGGACTCTTGCCAATTACATGAAAGAAAACATAATTTATGTAAGAATTTACCTGATAAATTAATTTCTTTCATATTGGCAAGAGTCCATGAGACCCACCCTTTTTATGGTGGTTATGATTTTTTGTATAAAGCACAATTATTTCCAAATTCCCTTTGATGCTTTCTATTCCTTTCTTTATCACCCCACTGCTTGGCTATTCGTTTAACTGAATTGTGGGTGTGGTGAGGGGTGTATTTATAGGCATTTTGAGGTTTGGGAAACTTTGCCCCTCCTGGTAGGATTGTATATCCCATATGTCACTAGCTCATGGACTCTTGCCAATATGAAAGAAATGAATTGATCAGGTAAATTCTTACATAAATTATGATATATATATATATATTTATATATTATTTTTTTTTTTTTTACACTGTATCTCCACTCGCAATTCAAAGATAGTCAGCAACCAGGGTGCTCAGTCAAAATTTGGATAAGTATCAACAAGTAGGGACTGCACTCGCTGGATTCAGTTCAAATAATACCTTATTAATTCAATGGTAACCATTGAATAAATAAGGTATTATTTGAACTGAATCCAGCGAGTGCAGTCCCTACTTGTTGTTTTATTTATATATATATATATATATATATATATATATATATATATATATATATATATATATATATATATATATATATATATATATAATATTATATATATATATATATATATATATATATATATATATATATATATATATATATTATATATATAAACATAAACATAAACTAACATGCATACATACGCCCTGGGACAGAATCCTTCTATATGTAGATAGTAATTGCCACTCCAGCAATTCCAAAGTGCGGCTGTAACTGTCCAAATAATACTGAAATGTACTGTTTGGTTCATTTAACTATATAGTACTTCACCAATGTTTACACTTGTGCTCTGCCGTTATGTAGTAGGGTATGATATATATATATTTTTTTAACAAAAATTAAATAAACAGACCATCTTGGAACAGTTTGTGCTTGCAAAGCAAATAAAGATCTGGAAATGCATTTGTAAATCTGTCAAATACATTGTCGCTTAATGACCATCTGTTCTGTATAATATAATAGAAGAATGCACTTAAAACCTTATTATCAAGCAATGTGATACCAGCTAAACGATAACCTAGTGTTTTATGTTAATATTCTAAATTGCCGATTTTATTATGTTACTGACTTAGGTAAATTGTGTGCACAGTTTAACTAGTTTTAAATGCGTCTTATGGTGTTAGGCTTCACTTGATGTGTTAACATGCTTAGGCCAAAATAATACTTTATTTCAAAACGTATATGATTTTTTAATTTGCAGGTAACTTTTTCTCTTTGCCCACACACTCACCCACACTGCTGCCATGTCATAAAGTTCCTGAGTCTACCCCGGTATGAAAGGGGCAAAGTTTCAGTTAAGGAAACCAAGATCAAGAGGTAAGATTGAGAATAGAAGCAAACTAAAATATAATTGAACTTTTAAAGAATCAGAGCATACAGTTAAAGGGCCACTAAACCCAAAATCTTTCTTTCATGATTCATATAGAGAATAGAAATTTAAACAACATTACAATTTACTTCCATTATTTATTTTGCTTCATATTTAAATTTCCTTAGTTGAAGAAAAAGCAATGCACATGGTGAGCCAATCACACAATGCTTCTATGTGCAGCAACCAATCGGCAGCTAGTGAGCATATCTAGATATGCTTTTCATCAAAGAATATCAAGAGAATAAAACAAATTAGATAATATAAGTAAATTAGAAAGATGTTTAAAAATGCATTCTCTTTCTAAATCATAAAAGAAAAAATGTGGCTGGCATGTCCCTTTAATTTATAAAAAAAAGAAAGGAAAAAAATCTTTGATACCTCCTTTAGTTAAAACCAAAAAAAGTGTGTGTGTGTGGGGAAAATAAGATATCACAACTTTTTGATGGAATATTGCAATTTTAATTGCGATTTTTATTTACTTAAAAAATGTTTAAACCTACATTTGCATTAAAAATGCATTTTAAAGGGACAGTCTACACCAGAATTTTGTATTGTTTAAAAAGATAATCGCTTTATCACCCATTCCCCAGTTTTGCATAATTAACACAGTTCTATTGATATACTTTCCTTCTTAATATAAGGAGAGTCCACAGCTTCATTCCTTACTTTTGGGAAATACTGAACCTGGCCACCAGGAGAAGGCAAAGACACTGAATACCTCTACCACTTCCCCCATCCCCCAGTCATTCTTTGCCTTTCGTCACAGGAGGATGACAGAGAAGTGTCAGAAGATTTCGGAGTTGTTCCTCAGGAGGGATATATGCCTTTCGATATGGAACTGGAGTTTTAGATAAAATATTTTTTATTAAACCACAAACCTCCTCCATATACAACTGATACATTACATGTGACATACAATGAGAAAGACAAAAGAAAAAGCATAAGATTCATAAAAAAGAATATAAAGAGCTTTCAGCAGCAGAGTAGCTAGTACCTTACTCATAGTTGTATTCTAAGGATCTCGTAGTACTCGCCTAGGAACCATTCCTTGAGCAGGTTTGCCATTGAAACTTTCTAACTTTGGCCTTAATCATTTGTTCATAAAATATCAACAGTCAATCTAATCTACTACCTTTGCTGCAGTCTATCTCAAAGCCTATGGAGGTTTCTCTCATTTTCATATTTTTCCCTCAATTACTTCTTTTATATGTCCTTGGCTATTGTAGTTCATATTGGAAGTATATAATCTTGGGGGGTAATATTCTTATAATTTCAGTAATATCATTTATCTAAATAGAACAAATAAACACAATTCAATAACTCCTGTATTACAACAAATCAAACTAATGGAGTCACGGGTGCCCCCCAACCTAGTACCTATTTATATGGCTATTAGTAGCTCTCTCATCAATTTTCCTTTTGTTGGAGAGTCTCCTATGTCAAATCAGCAGCTGTCTGCCTCCAAGAAATTCTCGCCTTTCTCCTCTACCCTGTCCCCTCACCTTCCCTGATTATCCAGTAAAACCAGATCTTCTGGAATGTAGGCCCTGTGTCTTGAATAAATGCTGCTGTCTCGTACATCGAATAAACCATCTGTATTCTGTTAAGGACCTCTGCCCATGTTGGCGCCTCATTTTTCCAATATTTAGCTATAGCTATTCTTGTGGTGGTACATAGGATTCGAATGAAAGTGTTTATATGTGTGTTTAGTCTCGGGAGTGTCTCATGCATCAGCGCCTGAGCTGGTGTAAGAGAGAGATCCTTTCGCTCAACAGGGTGCTGAGCATTAAAGACAATTTCCTCCAAATGTTTTGGACTCTAGGGCAATCCCACCACATGTGAAGATATGATCCCCTAACTTTACATCCCCTATAACAGTATCTAGAGTTTCCTAATGTCATATGGGATGTTTTCATTGGTGTTAAGTACCATCTAAAGGTTGTCTTCAGTACATTCTCTCTGAGGTCTGCACTAATGAGGCCCTTACTAGCGTAATGAAATATATCATTCCAGTCGTCAATCGTATGCTCTCTTGCAATATCTTCCTCCCAATTTAGTAGCAATGTAGATTTAGTCGTGTATTTAGTTTCCTGTAGTGATATGTATAATCTAGATATTGCTTTCTTGGGTCTGTTGATGGAACTGGAGTTTTAAAGGGACAGTCAACACCAGAATGTTTGTTGTTTAAAAAGATAGATAATCCCTTTATTACCCATTCCCCAGTTTTGCAAAACCAACACAGTTATATTAATACACTTTTTACTTCTATGACTAACTTGTATCTAAGCATCTTCTGACCACCCCTAATCACATGACTTTTAGTTATTTTGCATATAGTTGCATTTTAGCCAATTAGTGCAGTGTCTGCCACTAGCCACGGGCGTGATCACAATTCTATCTATATGGCCTACATGAGCTTGCTCTCCCCTGCTGTGAAAAGTAAATAAAATAGAGGCAGTCTTCAAGGGCTTAGAAATTATCATATGAGCCTTCCTAGGTTTAGCTTTCAACTAGAATACCAAGAGAACAAAGTAAAATTGTTGATTTAAGTAAATTGGAAAGTTGTTTAAAATGACATGCCCTATTTGAAATATGAAAGTTTTTTTTGGACTTGACTGTCCCTTTAAGTAGTCTTGTCAGCCTCTCAGTGAGAGCATTGATGAAAGTTAGTCTGGAGATGCAGGGAGAGTCTTTCTGCGAACCCATCCAGACTGCCTGCTAACAGCTCCTTAAGCAACCAGTGTTGAGAGTTTCACTGTCTCTGCTTTCTTCACTCAAGTCCATGTCAGGAGCGATGTTACAAGACTGTCACACTTGAGAGACTGTGTTTCTGTTCCACAGCATAGATTCTGGTAAGATCGTTTCAATTTTTACTTATGTTGAAATTTCTGAAGACAGGGTCAGAGTGTGACTTTTATCTTTATAGAATCGTGGGTTAATATCTCCTGAGGGAGGTTATTGAACAGTGGGGATTAATAATTTTTGGGCTCAGACTGTTATGCGGTAACGGAACATACAGGTGTTTACTTTTACTTTGAATGCTGCACAGCTTGTATCTTGGCGCGCTTTTTCTCGTAGCAGGGGCAGTCCTGCTTTTCGCACCACGTGTCCGTGTGTGGTCACACTTTTTTTGTTTTCTCTTTCTTGACCGAGCTAGCTGTCGGAGAGGTTGCTTCTTCTCTGGTTGACTGGGTCTAGGAGGTGATGAGTGCCCCAGTCATTGGGTGAATAAAGGTGCCATTTTTGTGAGAAATAAAAAGTGCATTTATTTGTATCCTACTTTTAGCGCAAGCTATGGAGGATCCTGATATGCTTGAGGGTACTCCCTCTATTCCTAATAGTAATACCTGTCTATATTGTGAGGAGGCCTTGGTGTGCCCGCCCTCTCAACTATGTTTCGTATGCATCAACAAGGTTATTATGTCTAAGAAGGTTAACCCCTTTAGTACTACTGAGCCATCCACCACTGAGGACTCGCCGACCAGTGAGGTGCATACCCATCAGTCATCTCCATTGTCACATGCAGCTTCCCGTAGCACGTCTGATCCTCCATCTGGAGGGAGCCTTTTACCATCAGACTTTACCGTGCAGCAGGTTAAACATAGTTCTACAGTCCAGGGGACATCTAGTGATTAGCTTGATTTGTCTGCCTTTCAAGTATTCCAGGATGGTTCACATTCTGAGTCTTCAGAGGGTGAAATTTCTGGATCGGAGTCTACCTCTAGGCCTCTGGCTTCGTTGGAGCCAGCCTTTAGATTTAAAATTGAACACTTAAGTTTTCTTCTAAAGGAGGTTCTGTTGACATTAGAGTTTCCAGAGGCCAAGTTGCCTGATGAACTTTTGATCTCTAAATTAGACAGTGTATGAGGACAGGGTAGCGCCGCTAACTTTTCCTGTACCTGTAAAAATGGCAAACATTATTAAGAACGAATGGGATAGAATTGGATCTTCCTTTTCCACTTCTTCCCTTTAAAAAATGTGTTCCCGTACTCTCACTTGTGGGGTTCCGTCCCTAAGGGGGATAGCGCTATCTCTGCGTTAGCTAAGCGTACTACTATCCCTCTTGAGGATAGTTAGTCTTTCAGAGAGCCGATGGATAAGAAGATGGAAACTTTTTTTTTTAGAAAATTGTTTCAGCATACAAAATATTTATTTCAACCGGCAGCAGCTGTTGCTTCGGTTTGCTGGAGTTCTCTTATTCCATGCCCCAGGATAGAATTCCTGGGTACTATAATAGATTCAACTGACCAGAGACGATGCAAGCTAGCTTCGGCTTGTCTTGCCCTCCGGACCTCCTTAAGACCATCTGTGGCTCAGTGTATGGAGGTAATTGATCTTATGGTGTTCAGCATGGACATAATTCCCTTTTGCCAGGTTCCGTCTCAGACCGTTAAAGCTGTTCATGCTGAGACAGTGGAATGGCGATCATTCCGATCTGTCTCAACCGATTTCCCTGGACAGCCTGTCTAGAGAATCGCTCTCTTGGTGGCTATGTCCAGATCATCTGTCCTGAGGGACATCCTTTCTATGACCATTCTGGGAGGCCAAGTTCCAGAATGTTGATCAGGATGGGGAGCTGTTTGGGGTGCCAGGAAGGCACAGGGCTCGTGGTCTCAGGAGGAACGCTCCCTCCCGATCAACATTCTGGAACTTGGCCTCTTCTGGGTTCGTTCCGGTTTATCAGATTCTAATCAGACAATATAACCTTGGTGGCTTACATCAACCATCAGGGGGGAACGTGAAGCTCCCTAGCAATGAGCGAAGTATCTCGGATTCCGGAGTTCTCAGCAGACAATGCTTTCACCCGGGGGAATGGTCTCTCCATCCCGAATGTTTGTAGAGATTTGCAAGAGGAAGATCTTATAACGTCTCAATACCAAGCTACCCAGATAGGGGTCGGGGTACAGCGATCCTCAGGCGGAGCGAACAGATGCTTTAGCTGTGCCTTGGAGGTTCAAACTAATTTATCCTTTTCAACCGTTACCAATACTTCCTAGTGTAGTGGCTCGAGTCAAGCAGGCGTCGGTGATACTGACTGCTCCATCTTGGCCGCAAAGAATATGGTTCGTGGATCTAGTGGGGATGTCATCATCTCCTTTGTGGAAGTTACCTTGTTGCAGGGATCTGCTGACCAAGGTCTCTTAGTTCATCAATGTCTATATTCTCTGAGGCGGACTGCGTGGAGATTGAACGCTTAGTCCTAGCCAAGAGAGGGTTTTCTGAGAGTTATTTTTACTCTCATTCAAGCTCTTAAGCTGGTTGCTCGTCACATCTATCATAAGGTGTGGAGGACCTACTTATTCTGTTCTCCAGGATGAACTGGAGAAGGGCTTTTCTGCAAGTCCCCTGAAGGGACAGTTTTCGGCCCTGTCTGTGTTACTGCACAAGAGGTTTGCAGAGCTTCCAGTTGTGCATCCATTTGTTAAGGCTCTGCTGGGATCAGACCTGTGTTTAGATCTAAAGGCACCTCATTGGAGTTTAAATCTTGTCCTTAAGGTTTTGCAACGGACTCTGTTGGAGCCTATGCATGAAGTAGACATTAAATTGTTGTCTTGGAAGGTTCCTTTTCTACTGGCTATTACTTCTGCGCGCAGAGTATCTGTGATTGCTGCCTTGCAATGCATCCCTCCTTATCTGGCTTTTCATGCCGATAAGGCTGTTTTACGAAGCAAGTTAGGTTTTCTTCTTGAGGCTGTGTCAATTTGCAACATCAATCGAGATTGTGGTTCCTTTCTTTTGTCCTAATCCTCCTCCCTTCGAAGGAACGTTTACAAAGTATTCTGGATGTTGTTTGTGCCTTGAAGTTCTATCTTCAGGCCATGAAGGAATTTAGACAAACCTCTTACTCTGTTTGTTCTCTTTTCTGGGAAGCGTAGGGGTCAGAGGGCCTCTTCCTTATCTTTTTGTCTGAGGAGTGTCATCCGTTTAGCATAGAAACGACAGGACATAAGCCGCCTCTGAGGATTACGGCTCATTCTAAGAGAGCTGTGGTTTGCTCTTGGGCCTTCAAAAATGAGGCCTCTATGGATCAGATTTGTAAGGCTGCTATCTGGTTCTCCTTATATACCTTTTCCAAAATTTTACAAGTTTCTTTCATGTAATTGGCAAGAGTCCATGAGCTAGTGATGTATGGGATATACAATCTTACCAGGAGGGGCAAAGTTTCCCAAACCTCAAAATGCCTATAAATACACCCCTTTCCACACCCACAATTCAGTTTTACAAACTTTGCTTCCTATGGAGGTGGTGAAGTAAGTTTGTGCTTAGATTCTACATTGATATGCGCTTCTCAGCATTTTGAAGCCCAATTCCTCTCAGAATACAGTTAATGTCAGAGGGATGTGAAGGGAGTATCACCTATTGAATGCAATGGTTTTCCTCGCAGGAGATCTATTTCATAGGTTCTCTGTCGTCTGTCATAGAGATTCATCTCCTACCTCCCTTATTCAGATTGACGATATACTTTCATATTCCATTACCTCTACTGATAACTGTTTCAGTACTGGTTTGGCTATCTGCTATATGTGGATGGGTGTCTTTCGGTAAGTATGTTTTCATTACTTAAGACACTCTCAGCTATGTTTCGGCACTTTATGCATTAATATAAAATTGTAAATATATGTTTATTTCCTTTTGCAGACTATCAGTTTCATATTTGGGAAAAAACATATTTAAGATTTTTTTTTTCTTACCTGGGGTTTAGTCTTTTCTCAATTGACTGCTTTTCATTAAATTTCACATGCAAAATTAGGCTCACAAGGGCGCAAAATGCCAGTTTACTGCGTCATTCTTGCCGTGAGAATTTTTTTTTGGAGCGAAGGTACGTCCGATGACGCAGATTCGTCATTACCTTGCACAAGGTTGCGTCGTCAACAAGGCGAGTGTCATTTCCGCATTTTGTTAGTGTCAAAAAAATTTCAGTTTGCGCTGTGCGTCATACTCGATGCCAAACAATTTCATTATTTTAAGCCCCATTCTTAGATGCCTCTTGCCTTTTTTCAAAGTCAGAGGGCTATGCTGTTTACATTTTTCCCCATTCCTGAAGCTGCCATATAAGGAAATTGATAATTTTGCTTTATATGTTTTTTTCTCTTGTATTTGCAAGATGTCTCAATCTGATCCTGTCTCAGAAACCACTGTTGGAACCCTGCGGCCTGATAACAGCCTGATAACAGTTCTAATGTACATGATATACCTGTGAATATAAAAGATTTTATTGCTGATGCGATTCAGAAGGCTTTGTCTGCCATCCCGCCTTCTAATAAACGTAAAAGGTCTTTGAAATTGCATCAACTTTATGAGAAGTTTTAAAATGACCGACAACATACTGAATTATCCTCCTCTGATGAGGCTCTATCTGATTTAGAAGATCCTTCCTCAGATGTTTACACTGACAAATCTTGTTATTTATTTAAAATGGAGTATATTCGTTCCTTGTTAAGAGGTGTTGATTACATTGGATATTGAGGAAATTAGTCCTCTTGATATTAAAACTAGTAGACATTTAAATTCTGTTTATAAACCTCCTGTGGTTACTCCAGAGGTTTTTCCAGTTCCTGATGCTATTTCGGATATGATTTCTAAGGAATAGAATAAGCCTATTATTCCTTCTTCAAGGTTTAAAAAATCATATCCTTTGCCTGCAGTTAGATTGGAGTTTTGGGAAAAGATCCCTAAAGTTGATGGGGCTTTTTCTACTCTTGCTAAACGTACTACTATTCCTATGGAAGATAGTACTTCTTTTAAGGACCCTTTAGATAGGAAACTTGAATCTTATCTAAGGAAAGCTTATTAATATTCTGGATTTCTTCTCAGGCCTGCCATTTCCATGGCTGATGTTGCAGCTGTATCAACTTTTTGGTTGTAAAGCTTAGCGCAACAGGAAATGGATCCTGATTTGTCTAGCATTGTTAGCTTGCTTCAACATGCTAATCATTTCATCTGTTATGCTATTTTTATATAGTCAAAATTGATGTTAAATCTATGTCTCTTGCTATTTTAGCTAGAAGAGCTTTGTGGCTCAAATATTGGAATGCTGACATGCTATCTGTCTAGATTACTATCTTTCTTTCCAAGGTAATAGGTTATTTGGTTCTCAGTTGGATTCAATTATTTCAACTGTCACTTGGGGGGGCAGGGAGTTTTCTTTTTAAAGATACGATGAGTCCACGGATTTCATCCTTGTGGGATATCGCCTCCTGGCCAGCAGGAGGAGGCAAAGAGCACCACAGCCAAGCTGTATATATAGCTCCTCCCTTCCCTGCCACTCCAGTCATTTTCTTTGCCTGTGTTAGTGATAGAAAGAGGTAAAGTGAGGTGTTAGTTTAGATTCTTCAATCAAGAGTTAATTATTTTTAAAGTAGTGACAGCGAGTGCTACTTTGTTCTAAGGTGTAGCCTAGACCTTATCAGTCTCTACAGTAGAGCATTTGGTGGCTTTAAAGCAATAGTAACTGGTGGGACATACTTCTCACTGCGCCTCCTATACATATTTGCTGCCTAAGCACTTTTAACTCAGGCTGATCTTAGTCCACAGGGCTATGGGAGGGAGAGGACCTCTGAAAACCTGCTGGACTGCCATGCTGTCGCACAGCGTTCAAGGTAAGTGCTAACTTTTTTATTTCTGGGGACTAAAACATTCTCTCAGAAAAAAGTGAGCACTACATTACATTCATTCACATGTTAAGGGCTGGAATAATAAAGGGCTCTTATTGTGATGGGACTGTGATACACACTGGGGCTGGAGAGCAGACAGTGTTATTTACTCCTGGCAGTTGTATTATACAAATATGTAAACGGCTAGTTTTTGTTTTATGATTAAAGCATCAGAAAGAGTGTCTCTCATGTTTTTCACATGGGGGTAGCATAACTCTCCACTCCCGATATCCGTATTTTACTTTTAGCCGATCGGGAGGTATGTTTTTTAAGACTGTGGGTTATAATTGCTCCATTTTTACTGATTTGCCGTCCAGGAGTTTCAGCCTGATACGCCCACGATGGGCGGAGCTAGGTTTCGCCTCATCACTCTACAGTTTGCGCGCTTAAGTCCCGGTACATGTTGAGACCTCTGATGGTCTATCTGAGCTTTCAGTATTGCAGTATGATTCTCCTCATCTTATTTTCTATTCGGATAAGGTGGTGTTACATACTAAACCTGGTTTTCTTCCTAAAGTTGTTTCAGTCTACAATATTTATCAGGGGATTGTTATTCCTTCCTTGTGTCCTAATCCTTCTTCTAAGAAGGAACGTCTGTTACAAAATTTAGACATGGTCCGTGCTTTGAAGTTCTACTTGAAAGCAACTAAGGATTTTCGTCAAACGCCTTCCTTGTTTGTCATTTTTCAGGGAAACGTAGGGGTCAGAGAGCTACGGCTATCTCTTTATTTTTGGCTGAAGAGTTTCATCCGTTTTGCATATGAGACTGCAGCCTCCTGAACATTTTACGGCTCTTTCCACTAGGGCTATGACTTTTTCATGGGTATTAAAAAATTATGCTTCTGTTGCACAGATTTGCAAGGCTGCAACTTGGTTGTCTCTTCTCACTTTTTCAAAAGTTTTACAAATTTGATACCTTTGCCTCGGCTGAGGCTGTTTTTTGGGGGAAAGTTCTTCAACCAGTGGTGCCTTCCGTTAAGGTTCCCTGTCTTGTCCCTCCCTTTTCACCCATGTACTATTGCTTTGGTATTGTATCCCACAAGTAAGGATTTAATCTGTGGACTCTTTAAAAAGAAAAGAAAATTTATGCTTACCTGATAAATTTGTTTCTTTTTAGATACGATGAGTCCACGGCTTGCCCTGTTCTTTTAAGACAGGTTGTTACTTTTTGTAAACTTCAGACACCTCTGCACCTTGGCTTTTCGTATCTCTTCCTAACTTCGGTCGAATGACTGGAGTGGGAGGGAAGGGAGGAGCTATCTATACGGCTTTGCTGTGGAGCTCTTTGTTTCCTCCTGCTGGCCAGGAGGCGATATCCCACAAGTAAGGATGAAATCCGTGGACTCATCGTATCTAAAAAGAAACAAATTTATCAGGTAAGCATAAATTTTCTTTTTTTGCTTCAGGATAAAAGACCTAAGGGTAAATCTAAAGCTTCTAACAGTTTTCATTCCTTTCGACAAAATAAGGAACAAAAACCTAATCCTTCCCCCAAAGAATCTGGTTCCAATTGGCAACCACCTTCAAGTTGGAGTAAATCCAAACCATTTAAGAAATCAGACAGCCCCCAAATCTGCATGAAGGTGCCGCCCTCATTCCAGCTCAGCTGGTAGGGGGCAGATTAAGATACTTCCAAAACATTTGGGCAGATTCTGTCCAAAATCAATGGATTCACAGTATTGTTTCTCAAGGGTACTGAATAGGATTCAGAGTAAGACCACCTGTGAGAAGATTATTTCTCACACATCCCAGCAAATCCAGTAAAGGCTCAGGCTTTTCTGAAGTGTGTTTCAGACCTTAAGCTTTCAGGGGTAATCTTACCAGTTACGTTTCAGGAACAGGGTCTGGGGTTTTATTCAAATATATTCATTGTCCTATAGAGAAAATTTATTCAGGCCAGTTCTGGATCTGAAAATTTTGAATCATTATGTAAGAGTGCTAACTTTCAAAATGGTTACTATAAGGACTATTCTGCCTTTTGTTTAGCAAGGGCATTATATGTCAACAATTTACTTACAGGATGCATATCTTCATATTCCGATTCATCCAGACCACTATCAATTTCTGAGATTCTCTTTTCTAGACAAGCATTACCAATTTGTTGCTTTTCCATTTGGCCTAGCGACATCTCCAAGAATCTTTTCAAAGGTTCTCGTGCCCTACTCTCTGTAATCAGAGAGCGGGGTATTGCAGTGTTTCCTTATTTGGACGATATCTTTGTACTAGCTCAGTCTTTACATTCTGCAGAATCTCACACAAATCAACTAGTGCTGTTTCTTCAAAGAACATGGTTGGAGGATCAATTTACCAAAAAGTTCTTTGATTCATCAGACAAGGGTCACCATTTTAGGTTTCCAGATAGATTCATTGTCTATGACTCTGTCTCTGACATGAGACAATTATTATTGGTTTCAGCTTGTCGGAACCTTCAGTCTCAATCATTCCCTTCAGTAGCTATGTGCATGGAAGTTTTAGGTCTCATGACTGCAGCATCGGACGTGATCCCCTTTGCTCGTTTTCATATGAGACCTCTCCAGCTTTGTATGCTGAACCAATGGTGCTGGGATTATACAAAGATATCACAATTAATATTCTTAAATCCCAATGTTCAACTCTCTCTGACTTTGTAGTTAGATCACCATCGTTTAGTTAAAAGGGCCTCTTGTTTGTCCAATCTGGACTGTGATCACAACAGATGCATGTCTTTCAGTTTGGGGAGCTGTCTGGGGATCTCTGACAGCACAAGGGGTTTGGAAATCTCAAGAGGCGAGGTTACCTATCAATATTTTAGAACTCCGTGCTATTTTCAGGGCTCTTCAGGCTTGGCCTCTGTTAAAGAGAGAACCGTTAATTTTTTTTTCAGACAGACAACATCACAACTGTGGCATATGTCAATCATCAGGGTGGGACTCACAGTCCCCAAGCTATGAAAGAAGTATCTTGGATACTTGCTTGGGCAGAATTCAGTTCCTGTCTAGTTTCTGCGGTTCATATCCCAGGTATAGACAATTGGGAAGTGGATTATCTCAGCCGTCGGACTTTATATCCAGGGGAGTGGTCGCTCCGTCCAGATGTGTTTTCTCAGATTGTTCAGATGTGGGGTCTTCCAGAAATAGATCTGATGGCTTCTCATCTAAACAAGAAACTTCCCAGGTACCTGTCCAGGTCCAGGGATCCTCAGGCGGAGGCTGTGGATGCGTTATAAGCAGGTTGGTAACACCAAGGAACTGCTATCTTCCCGCCTTTAGTTCTTCCAAGAGTGATTTCCAAGATCATCATGGAACATTCATTGTGTTGCTGGTAGCTCCAGCATGGTCTCACAGGTTTTGGTATGCAGATTTTGTTCGGATGTCCAGTTGCCAACCTTGGCCACTTCCATAAAAGCCAGACCTTCTATCTCAAGGTCCGTTTTTCCATCAGGTTCTCAAATCATTAAATTTGAAGGTATGGAAATTGAACGCCTAGTGCTTAGTCATAGAGGTTTCTCTGACTCAATAATAAAACTTCTGTAACATAGTATTAATCACTATTATTATTTGGAAGATGGTGTTCTTCTCATAAATTCACCTGACATTCTTTTAGAATTCCTAGAATTTTACAGTTTCTTCAGGATGGTTTGGATAAAGGTTTGTCTGCAAGTTCCTTGAAGGGACAAATCTTTTTCTCTTTCGGTTTTATTTCAAAGAAAGATTGCTAAGCTTCCTGATATTCTGTTTTTTGCAGGCTTTGGTCTGTATCAAGCCTGTCATTAAATCAATTTCTCCTCCTTGGAGTCTTAATTTGGTTTTGAAGGCTTTACAGGCTCCACCGTTTGAGCTATGCATTCTTTGGACATTAAACTTCTTTCTTGGAAAGTGTTCCATGAGACCCACCCTTTTTATGGTGGTTATGATTTTTTGTATAAAGCTCAATTTATTTCCAAATTCCTTTGTTGATGCTTTTTACTCCTTTCTTTTTCACCCCACTACTTGGCTATTCGTTAAACTGAGTTGTGGGTATGGTGAGGGGTGTATTTATAGGCATTTTGAGGTTTGGGAAACTTTGCCCCTCCTGGTAGGATTGTATATCCCATACGTCACTAGCTCATGGACTCTTGCCAATATGAAAGAAATTAATTTTTCAGGTAAGTTCTTACATAAATTATGTTTTTGATGTATTTGCTTCTTCCAAAGCAGCCTTCGGGAGTAAGGGTTTTGCAGGCTGTGGTACCCTCAGATTAGGGTTCGCCTCTTTTTTTTCCCCTCCCGTTATCATTCTGTGTACTGTAGAGCTTGGGTATATGTTTCCCATAAGTAAGGAATGCAGCTGTGGACTTTTCCCATATTAAGATTGAAAACATAAATTATGCTTACCTGATAATTTCATTTCCATCTGTATGGGAAGTGTCCACAGCTCCCGCTCGTGTTCTCCGATGGGCGGCCCTAAATTTGAAATTTTTCTTCGGGCACCTTTTTCACCCTGATATGTCTCCTTACTGTTCCTTGTTCCCTCAGCAGAATGACTGGGGTTATGAAGACGTGGGGGAGGTATTTAAGCCTTTGGCTGTGGTGTCTTTGCCGCCTCCTGGTGGCCAGGTTCAGTATTCCCCACAAGTAAGGAATGCAGCTGTGGACTCTTCCCATACAGATGGAAATTAAATTATTAGGGAAGTATAATTTGTTTTATATCCTGATATTTCTCCTACTGTTCCTTGTTCCCTCGGCAGAATGACTTGTGGGGGAGGTATTTAAGCCTTTGGTTTGGGGTGTCTTTGCCTCCTCCTGGTGGCCAGGTTCAGTATTTCCCAACAGTAAGGAAAGAAGCCTTATACAGAAGGAAATTAAATTATCTGGTAAGCATAATTAGTTTTTTTACCTCTGTGATTACCTTTTAGCTAAGCTTCTGCAGACTGCACCCTTATTTCAGTTCTTTGTCAGACTTGCATTTTAGCCAATCAGTGCGGACTCCTAGATAACTGCATGTGTGTGAGCACAATGTTATCTATATGATACACATGAACGAACACCCTCTAGTGGTGAAAAACTGTAAAAATAAGTCCTGATAAAAGGCGGCCTTCAAGGTCTAAGAAATTAGCATATGAACCTACCTAGGTTTAGCTTTCAACTAAGAATGCCAAGAGAACAAAGCAAAATTGGTGATAAAGTAAATTGGAAAGTTGTTTAAATTGGCATGCCCTCTCTGAATCATGAAAGTTTATTTTGGACTAGACTGTGCCTTTAACTGTTTTAAAGAGCAGTTTGTTCTCTTTGCAATATGCACTGCAGACTGCATAGGCCAAAGAAAAGCTCCCCACCAGTCCGCTACCTTCCTTTCACACCTCAGGAAATGTAGCCACCAATCGGCAAGTGCTAAACCCAAAAATTGGCCGGCTCCTAAGCTACATTCCTGCTTTTCAAATACATATAGCAAGAGAACGAAGAAAAATGAATAGGAGTAAATTGGAAAGTTGCTTAAAATTGCTTGCTCTATCTAAATCATGAAAAGAAAAACATTTTGGGTTTTATATCCCTTTTAACCTTTAAATGCCGTTATGCCATTCTATTCAGTCATAATTACACTGGGCTTTAGAGCCGTTATGACGGAATAGAATGTCATAGCCAACAACTGTCCTGAAGCCTTCTGTGCTTCCAGGATTTGATTGCGGTCTGGAGGGCGTTCCTAGGCTTGTAGGGACGCCCCCCAGACACGATCCAATAATTGAACCGTTGTTCCGATGTAGACACGTTAACCCAGTCACAAAAGGGTTAATAAAACTTTCTTCCTTGCAACATTTTGATTTGAACTGAAAATGCCAATCAAATTGTTCTAGACACAATCAGTATAATTTCAGCATTAGTATTTTAAGAATAAATCCTTTTTCAAGATTTTGGCTACCAGATATATAAAGTAAAATGCAAATAGTTGAAAGAGACTTATTTTAAAATTACTAGTGCATAGTGTTTCTCTTTTTTTTTAACAATATAAGTTTTTTTTTAAAAAACATAACGCTACTTACTTAAAGGGACAATAAACACAATTTTTTCCTTCTTTCATGAAAAAAATAATATATATAGAGAGAGAGAGATAATCTCCTTAATATGAGGAGAGGCCACGGCATCATTCCTTACTATTGGGAAATACTGAACCTGGCCACAAGGTTCAATATTTCCCAACAGTGAGGAATGATGCTGTGGACTCTTCTCATACAGAAGGAAATGAAATTATCAGGTAAGCATAATGTATGTATTTATTTTTGTCGCTTCACTGCTCTGCATTGTTATTAGTGATGTTTGCCTTTGTGCCCTTGCACAAATATATATATATATATATATATATATATATATATATATATATATATATATATATATATATATATATATATATATATATATATATATATATATATATATATATATATATATATATATATATATATATATATATATATATATATATATATAATATATATATATATATAACCTTTCCTCCACAGTACTCACTAAACCACAGATAGAGGTACTATCCTTAGGTCTTGGTTTTTCCCCCACGGCACACTTTAAACTATTTGACACAATAGTTGATTTAAATAGATTTGTTAGATCTATTGTCCTCAAAAAGCATTTTTTGGGCTCAACTAGTCAGAGTATGGAAGTGGGGGAAAAACATGTTCAAAGAAAATTTTGGTTTTGATTTTTCAGATGAATGTTCAGCATTAGATCTTTTGGCACTAGATAGAGAGAATTTGGATTTCTCTGATGTTCTGGCATCTGGTGATGTACAGGACATCACCAGGCTCAAGAGAAAATCTAAATTTTATCCTGTCCAGGCACGATCTAGTGCCATTGAAGTTTTCCAAAAAACTGTTGAACTAGAGTTAAAGAAATTGTCTGGTAGGGCTCTTAATCCCTATAAAGATAATTTGTCTAAGGCACAACATTTTGCAATTAAGCAACTACAGGCTAACTCTAAGTTAGTCATACGTAACTCTGATAAAGGGGGTAAGGTTGTTGTTTTGGACAGGCAGGCATATTTAACTGAGGCGTATAGACAATTGTTGGATACTACAGTGTATGAAAAGCTCAAATTTAATCCCATTTTCTTTTATAAATCTGAGTTACGTAACATATTGGTTACAGCATTAAATGAGGGAATTATTAAACAATCTAACTTTGACTTTCTATACACTGAGCATCCGGTCATGGCCATTTTTCACTATTTGCCGAAGGTCCATAAGCATGGCACCAACCCCCCAGGGAGACCCATAGTGGCAGGGATTGGATCCCTCAATGAACCCCTTTCGGAACTCATTGACGGTTATCTTCAACCATTTGTATTAAACCTCACAAGTTACATTAAGGACACGTCAGATGTTATTAGCCAGGTTGAAACTATTGAATGGCATAAAGAATTTACTTTTGTCACCATTGACGTGTGCTCACTGTATACTTGTATACCACATCAACTGGGCATACAAGCAATTGAATTTTTTTTGAATACCTATTCAAAATATGAGGAAAATTTGAAACTGTTTATCAAGACTTCTGTGGAATATTTGTTGACACACAATTTTTTCTTGTTTGAGGGGGAGTTCTATCTCCAGAGGCGTGGGACGGCTATGGGGGCCAAATTTGCCCCCTCCTATGCCAACCTTTACATGGGTTGGTGGGAGCTGTCCCACGTCTATGGAGATGGAAACCCCTTCAGACAATTCATTCAATATTATGGTCGGTACATTGACGACATCCTTCTTATCTGGAAGGGCCCAATTGATCTTCTTGAACAGTTTCAAATTTATCTTCAGGACAATTTGTTGAATCTTAAATTCACTATGGAGGTAAACACATCTTCGATTTCATTTCTTGACATCGAATTATGTGCTAATTTGCATACCTCCACTATAGAAACACAATTGTTCCGTAAATCTAGTGCAGGAAACACTATTTTGAATGCCCGGTCTTGTCATCCCAGACATACAATAAATTCCATACCCAAGTCCCAATATATCAGGGTTAAACGTAACTGCAGTAACCATGAGACTTATTCCAAATTTTCTGCAGAACTAACAGCCAGACTTATTGAGAGAGGTTATTCTAAGGACCTTCTTGAACGGACCAAACAGGAAATAGATCAGTTTGACAGGAAAACTTTTTTCCAGTCACACAGATCTACTAAAATGAGTGGTTTCAATAAACTCAAGTTCATCACTACATACAGTGTTGAATTTGGGCAAATCTGTGATATAATAAGGAGAGCATTACCAATTTTAGATACTGATGAGAGTCTTAAGAGCATTGTGAGAGATGGCACATGCTTTGTGTCACGAAAATCACTTACTTTAGGGAATATTCTTTCTCCCTCCATGTTGCCACGGACACCACATACACAGAATTGGCTTTCAATTAAGCCAGGGTTTTTCAAATGTGGGAGCAGGAGGTGCAAATCTTGTTCTCATGCTTCTTTTGGGACAAGCTTTGTATCTTCCGCTAATGATAAGAGTTTTCAAATTTGGGAACACATGACCTGTAACTCTTGCTATGTTATCTATCTTTTAACATGCAAGGGTTGTTCTAGGCAATATGTAGGTCAAACCACACGTGCCTTGAAAGATCGCTTTCTTGAGCATTTACGCTCTATAGAGGACCCTGAGTCCACTACCCCAATATCTTTACATTTCAAAAAATGTCACAACTCTGACATTTCCCTCTTGACATTCCAGGGCATCCAATGTATCCCGAGACACCCCAGAGGGGGTAATAGAGGGATAACCCTCAGTAAAAGAGAGGTTTTTTGGATCTTTCAATTGGATACTCGAATGCCAACTGGTCTTAACTCAGAGTGGGATGTTAAGCTTTATGTGGATCAATAGTAAGCCTCATTTGAATTTTTATTTTTATTCATTATCATTTTTTTCTTCATAACTGTTTTTCAACAAAAAAAATAAAAAAAAAAAAATTATTTTTATTTTTGACATTGTTTATCACTGTACCTTTAAATTGTTCATCACATTCTGCATCTAAAGAAATGTGCCTTTAATTGTTGTTTTTTAGAAACAATCACACACATGTGAATACTGCGTATCCCAAACGTTTTCAGTATATTATGGATATCAAATAATATATATTAATATTAAGTCTTTTTTTGACTTTTTGGGTTTGCAGTATACTAAGCGTGTTATTTCTAACAATCCCCCTAGTGTGTAACTAATTATTCCTATATGTGCAGTTTCTCCATATTTGCCCTGTTTTGCTTACATTTAATTGGCTAGGCAATCACTTAGGAGGTGTTTACCTGTGCATATAAACTCAGGAATTATGGGTACACACTAATGGTCACTGAGGAGCTAAGGAGCTAATGCATATTATGTGCTTGATGCACTAAGAAACGCGTCTGACCTTTTTGTTTGTTTTTTTCCTAATCTGACCTGAGCTGCCAACCGTATTATTTTTGATGCCCTAAACATTTGTAATGTAATGTGATTTGTTACAATAAACAAGTCGGATCATATATAATTTTTCTATTCTTTTACCTACCTGGGTGCGCTGACTGCTAACATAGTTGATTGAATTTGGAGCGCAGGTGGAACGTTCCTGTCCTCGCACCAGTTGGGTGAAGCAGTGACGTCATTACGACGCATTGGAGGGGGTGTGACTCTCTACGTGAAGGCCACTGCAGGGTTCCTGGTAACCTTTTGCCGCATCGAGTGCAGTGTCTGAGCGCTTCCTGGAACTTTTGATTATATATATATATATATATACATACACAGTGGGACCTCGGTTAACGCGCGCCTCGGTAAACGAAAAATCGGTTTACGAATTAAAATTTCTGAGAAAAAATGCCTCGGTTTACGAATTTTTCCCGCAATACGAAAAAAAGTGTCCTGGTTTATAGATCCGCCCCCCTGCCCCATGCGTGATTTGGAGCCATTGGCAGAAGATTTTGGAGCAGTTTTTGGAGCAGTTTTTGGAGCCTTTTTGGTGCATCTCAAGAAGTGGAAAGGTAGGGAGCTGAGCTTGGTTGTTTGCATGCCTTTTACTGTGTGTTCTGCATTCTGGGGGTGATTTCCATGCCAGCTCATGTGCTGTGCATGCCTGTTACAGCTCATCTGCTGTGCATGCCTGTTACAGCTCATCTGCTGTGCATGCCTGTTACAGCTCATCTGCTGTGCATGCCTGTTACAGCTCATCTGCTGTGCATGCCTTTTAGTGTGGTTTCCATGCCAGCTCATGTGCTGTGCATGCCTTTTTTGCATTGTGGGGTTGTTTTTCCATGCCAGCTCATGTGGGTGTAAAGCATTTTTAATTTTTTTTTTGCATACTTAGGGACGGTGGTGTCATGGCACCCAAGAAAGCAGCGGAAGCTGGGAAGAGGAAGAAGGAGATGATTCTGCTTGAGGACAAGAAGGAAATCATCAGGAAGCATGAAGGAGGAATGCGATTGACTGACCTTGCCAAAGAGTATGTAAGGAGTGCATCCACAATCGGTACAATCCTAAAAATGAAAGAGAAGATTACTGGGAGAGATGCAGCCAAGGGAGTCACCCGGGTCTCCAAGCAACGGCCACCTGTTCTGGAGGAGGTCGAGAAGTTGCTCCTGCTCTGGATTGAACAGAAGCAGCGTGCAGGGGACTCAGTGACCAAGGCGATCATCTGCGAAAAAGCCAAGGCCTTGCATGCTGACCTCCTCAAACAACAGCCAGGAACGTCAGCAGATGCAGAAGGCTTCAAGGCCAGCAGGGGGTGGTTCGAAAGGTTCAAGAACAGATCTGGCATCCACAGTGTGGTCAGGCATGGAGAGGCTGCAAGTTCCGATGTTGCTGCAGCTGAAGATTTTGCTACGGAGTTCCTGGAAATCATAGTTTCAGAGGGCTATCTTCCTCAGCAGGTCTTCAACTGTGACGAGACTGGACTCTTCTGGAAGAGGATGCCAAAGCGTACCTTCATCACAGAACAGGAGACCTCATTGCCTGGCCACAAGCCGATGAAGGACAGTCTTACCCTCCTGTTCTGCGCCAATGCCAGTGGGGACCTTAAGATCAAGCCCCTGCTTGTCTACCATTCAGAGACCCCACGGGCCTTCAAGAAACACAAGGTGAACAAGGAGCAGTTGAGCGTTTTGTGGCAGTCTAACCCAAAGGCTTGGGTCACACGCCTCTTGTTTGTGAAGTGGGTCAATGCGGTTTTTGGTCCTGCTGTGAAGAAGTACCTTGTGGATAATAACCTGCCACTCAAGGCCATGCTGCTCATGGACAATGCTCCTGCCCATCCTCCAGGCCTCGAGGAAGACTTGCTGGAGGACTTTAATTTCATCAAGGTCATGTTCCTTCCGCCTAACACCACCCCACTACTCCAGCCAATGGACCAGCAGGTCATCTCCAATTTTAAAAAAATCTACACAAGGGAGCTTTTCCAGCGATGCTTTGAGATGACAGATCGCTCAAGCCTCACCCTCCATGAATTTTGGAGAGAGCATTTTGACATTGTGAGCTGTCTGCAGATTATCACCATTGCCTGGGCCGGGGTCAGCCAGACAAACCTAAATTCTGCTTGGCGCAACCTTTGGCCAGACTGTGTTGTAAAACCTGCCTCCAGTGCTTCTGCACCTGCACCAGAGTCAACAGTGTTGGAGGAAATTGTTTCATTGGGGAGGACCATGGGCCTGGAGGTGACTGAGGAGGATGTCTACGAGCTGGTGGAGGAACACAACCGTGACCTAACCACCGAGGAGCTGGTGGAATTGCAGAAGGAGTCGATGGAGGAGCAGATTGCATTTGAGGAGGAGGAGGAAATGAGTGAGGAACAGCTCTCTTCCACGGAACTCAAGGAGGCATGCCAAATGTGGGTAAACCTACAGACTTTTGTACAGCAGCACCACCCAGATAAGGCTCTAGCCCACAGACTTGTGAGCAGTTTTGACACAGACATCATGTCCCCTTTCCGAGGGATGCTTAAAAGGCGCCAGAGGCAGCAGACAATGGAAAGGTTCCTACAAAAACAGCCTAGACATGAAGAAGAACCTGCTTGTGTTAGTGCTGCCCAATTGCCCTCGTCCTCCTCATCTTCCAAACAGTGTTGAAATTGTTTTGCTATTTTCCATGTTTTCCCTGTTGACGTGTTATTTATGTACAGTACAGTTAAAGTGTACTGTACCATGTTACCAACAGTCTGCCATGTTTTAAAAGTTGATGTGTGATGTTTTAAAACATAAAGTTGGATGTTTGAAATATTATGTACAGTATTTATGCCTTTAAAGTGCACTTTATAAAGAGTTTTAAACAGATAAAATACTGTGTTTGACTTTTTTTTCTCACCTCCGGAACGCATTAATTGGTTTTCAATGCATTCCTATGGGAAACCGTGTTTCGGTTTACGAATTTTTCGAAATACGAAACGTCCCGGAGAACGGATTAATTTCGTAAACCGAGGTCCCACTATATATATATATACATACATACATACATACATACATACATACATACATATATATATACACACACACACACAGGGACTTATACTGCACAGTCATTGTTTTGTTGAAACTCAGTAGGGCTTAACTAGCACAAAATAACTAAGACCTAAGGCAGAATTGCCTGTTTCTACATGACAGCAGAAATATCTGACCTATTTTAAGAAAGCAATTTTGTGTGCTGCATCACATTCTCAGCTCAACTGAAGCAAACATTGGGTGGAAAGTTCAATTAAAATCAGACGGATTAAGAAACTCATGGCCACATAATGTTTCATATCTGGTTTCACTGTTTTGGAATGTATCATAGTGAAAAAACTGTATTAAAGGGATAGTAAACTCCAAAATGTTGTTTTATGATTCACATAGAACATACAATTTTAAACAACTTTCCAATTTTACTTCTATTATCAAATTTGATTCATTCTCTTGTTATCCATTGCTGAAGGGACAGCATTGCACTACTGGCAGCTAGCTGAACACATCTATTTAGCCAATCACAAGAGACAAATGTGTGCAGGTACCAATTAGCAGCAGCTCCCACTAGTGTATGATATGTGCATATTCATTTTCTTAACAAGGGATACTATGAGAACGAAGCACATTTGAAAATAGAAGTGAATTTTAAAGGGTCTTAAAATTACATGCTCTATCTGAATTATGCAAGTTTAATTTTGACTTTCCTATCCCTTTAACTTACTAGCAAAGAAGGAAACAATAGCTAAGGCAATGTCATTTGACTTTTTTTTTTTTTTTTTTTTTTTTAATCATAGTCTTAATTTCGGTCTAGTTTTTCCTACAGATAGCACTAAGTCTTTAGTGGGTTTAGCTTTCTAACCTTAGTTGGAGTTAGTGTAGTTATTTGACAAAAAAGTTCACCACCACCTTTCTAATATTTTATACAAAAACTTGCCTAAAAGATGCCTCTGCTCTTTGTGTTAGTAGTTTTAATATGAGGACAGAGATTGATGTAGGCCTTTGCTAAGGCATTTTGATTCTTCTGGGAAGTGGTTTTGTGGTTCCTTTTAACGGTAGGTATGAAGTTGTAAGCACCTTGGAAATGTTTTATGATCAGTCTGTACCTAAAAGGCTCTAAATCATTCTGTAGCCAACCTAAAGGGGCAGTGTACTGTAAAATGTTCTATCCTTTTTGGTTCAGAGCCTGTCTTATGCTTGCTTATTGGTGGCTAAATGTAGCCACCAATAAGCAAGCACTATCCAAGGTGCTGAACCTAAAATGG
This sequence comes from Bombina bombina, assembly GCF_027579735.1. Taxonomy (NCBI): domain Eukaryota; kingdom Metazoa; phylum Chordata; class Amphibia; order Anura; family Bombinatoridae; genus Bombina; species Bombina bombina. The sequence goes on along the minus strand of NC_069502.1, from coordinate 903,716,307 downwards.
GCCGGCTCCTAAGCTTTACATCCCTGCTTTTTTAAATAAAGATAGCAAGAGAGCGAACAAAAATTGATAATAGGATTAAATTAGAAAGTTGCTTTAAATTGCATGCTCTATCTGAATCATGAAAGAAAACAGTGGGTTTAGTATCCCTATAATTTCTTAAGGTTTGCTTTCCTGGACAGGCATTTTCAGTTTGTAAGTCTTCTATTTTGTATGGCTACCACTCCTAGAAGCTTTAGGAAGGTGCTGGGGACTCTCATCGGTAACATGAGCTCAGGGTGTTTTGGCGGTTACTTACCTGGATTATATCTTGGTACAGGCTCCATCTTTACATTTAGCAGTATCTCATACCAACAGACTTTTATAGTTTTATTAAAGAGCATGGTTGGAATGTAAACTTTCCAAAAAGTTCTTTCCCCTCAATCCAGGATTACTTTTCTGGGTGTAATAATTGACTCAGTCACCATGAGACCTTCTTTGACAGAACAGAGGACTGAAGTTCCTCTTAGCTTGTGTAAATCTTCAGTCTCTTCTCCTTCTGCTATAGCTCTTTGTATGTAAGTTTTAGGTCTGATGATAGCAGCCCCAGATGCTAGTCCTTTTGCTCTGTTTCACATGAAACCTCTTCAGCTTTGTATGCTTCATCAGTGGTTCAGGGATTCTTCTGGATGCCAAAACAGGACAATCATTTTCTGGTGGCTTAAACATCATCCCATTGTTCTCAGGGCATCCTTTGTCTGTCAAAGCTGGACCATGATCTTGTCAGATGGAAGTCCTTTACATTGGGATGCATTCTTGGGGTCTCAGAGAGCATATGGAGTTTGTTTACTTCTGGAGGCGCGGTTGTCCATAACTATTCTGGAGCTCTGTGCAATTTTCAGGTCCTTTTTAGTTCTGGCCTCTCCTGAAAAGAGTCTTATCTGTGTTAACAGTTGCACAATGCCACAGCAGTGACAATGACTCAGTAGTGGATTACATCAATCATCCAGGGGTAGCTCGCAATTCCCTGGCGATTAAAGGAAGATTTCCTGAATTCTGACTTGGGCAGAGAGTAATTCTTGTATTTTTGCAGTACATATGCTAGGGGTGAGCAATTAGGAAGCAAATTTTCTCTGTGATCAATCCCTTTATCCCGGGGAATGGGCTCTTCATCTGAAGTCTTCAGTCAGGTTGTGCACCTGTGGGGTCTTAAGAAAATAGATCTGGTGACTTTTTGTTTGAACAGCAAACTCCCCAGATACTTTGCAATATCCAGAGATCCTCAGTCAGTCTTTGAGGATGTTCTAGTAGGTCTTGGGCTGATTCGTCTGGCCTACATTTTTCCACCTCCTTGTTCTGTTACCAACGTGATAGCCAAGATAAAGTAGGAGGTATCCTCGGTAATCCTGATTGCTCCAGCTTGGCCTCACAGAACTTGGTTTGCAGTTGTCCATTTGTCCTCACTAGCCTTTTTCTTTGCGTCACAACCTTCTGTCTCAAGGTCCATTTTTTCCTTCAGGATCTAAAATCTCTTAATTTAATCGCATGGAGATTGAACGTTTAGTTTTAAGGCAGAAAGGTTTTTCTGATTCTGTCATTGAAACTTTGGTTCAGGCCTTTTAAACTTTTGACAAGGAAGATTTCTCACAAGGTTTGGAAGGCTTTTATTTCCTGGTGTGTTGGACATTTATTCCCTTGGCGCCCTCTTAGAATTCCTAGGATTTTTCAATTTCTTCAAGATTGTTTGGACTTATCCGCTAGTTCTTTAAAGAGCTGTTTCACAAGAAGATTGCTAAATTTCCAGGATTAAGCCAGTGATAAAGGCAGATTATAAAGATCCCAGGAAGAAGAATTTGGTTTAGAGAGTTTTTTGCAGGTTCCGCATTTTGAACCTATGCATAATTTGGATATTTAGCTTTTGTCTTGGAAGGTTTTGTCTCTTTTGGCTAGTTCTTAGGTTAGAAGAGTTTACGAATTGTCTGCTCGTTGTTGAGCCTCCTTTTTATCTTGTTTTTACATCAGGATAAATCCGTTTTGAGATTGAAGTTTTTTGCCTAAGAGGGTTTCTTCTGATAACATCAATTGTGAGATTGTGGTTTCCTCTTTTTGTCCTAATCCAAAGAATTTCTTAGGAGAGGCTTCTCCATAATTTGGATGTGGTCAAAGCTTTGAAGTACTATTTGCAGGCTACTAAGGATTTTAGACAGTCCTCTAGCTTGTTTGCTAATTTTTCTGGTTTCAGAAAGGGTCAGAAGGCTACTGTCCGTTTAGTTAGCCTCTTGGTTAAAGCTTTTGATTCATAGGGCCAATTTATTATTGTGCGGGTGGACATGATCCGCTGTAGCAGATCATGTCTGCCACACAACGATAAATTCGGAAAGTATACGCTGTCGGCTGTCATTTTTTGTGAAATGCTTGTGCAATACCGCCTCCTGCACATTTGCGGCCAATCTGCTGCTTGCAGGGGGTGTCAATCAACCCGATCAGACCTCAGAGGTGGTGGACAAGTTAAAGAGCAGCGGTCTTAAGACCGCTGCTTCTTAACTTACATTTCTTTCATGTAATTAGCAAGAGTCCATGAGCTAGTGACGTATGGGATATACATTCCTACCAGGAGGAGCAAAGTTTCCCAAACCTCAAAATGCCTATAAATACACCCCTCACCACACCCACAATTCAGTTTTACAAACTTTGCCTCCTGTGGAGGTGGTGAAGTAAGTTTGTGCTAGATTCTACGTTGATATGCGCTCCGCAGCAGGTTGGAGCCCGGTTTTCCTCTCAGCGTGCAGTGAATGTCAGAGGGATGTGAAGAGAGTATTGCCTATTTGAATTCAATGATCTCCTTCTACGGGGTCTATTTCATAGGTTCTCTGTTATCGGTCGTAGAGATTCATCTCTTACCTCCCTTTTCAGATCGACGATATACTCTTATATATACCATTACCTCTACTGATTCTCGTTTCAGTACTGGTTTGGCTTTCTACTACATGGAGTAAGTAAGTCTTATTTTTGTGACACTCTAAGCTATGGTTGGGCACTTTTATATAAAGTTCTAAATATTTGTGTTTAATCATTTATTTGCCTTGATTCAGGATGTTCATTATTCCTTATTTCAGACAGTCAGTTTCATTATTTGGGATAATGCATTTGAATAATCAATTTTTTTCTTACCTTAAAATTTGACTTTTTTCCCTGTGGTCTGTTAGGCTCGCGGGGGCTGAAAATGCTTCATTTTATTGCGTCATTCTTGGTGCTGACTTTTTTGGCGCAAAAATTTTTTCTTTTTTATTTCCGGCGTCATACGTGTCACCGAAAGTTCCGTCATTTTTTGCGCCAAAAGTGTCGGCGTTACCGGATGTGGCATCATTTTTGGCGCCAAAAGCATTTAGGCGCCAAATAATGTGGGCGTCTTTTTTGGCGCTAAAAAATATGGGCGTCATTATTGTCTCCACATTATTTAAGTCTCATTGTTTATTGCTTCTGGTTGCTAGAAGCTTGTTTTCTGGCATTTATTCCCATTCCTGAAACTGTCATTTAAGGAATTTGATCAATTTTGCTTTTATATGTTGTTTTTTCTATTACATATTGCAAGATGTCCCAGATTGACCCTGAATCAGAAGATACTTCTGGAAAATCGCTGTCTGATGCTGGATCTACCAAAGTTAAGTGTATTTGCTGTAAACTTGTGGTATCTGTTCCTCCAGCTGTTGTTTGTAATGAATGTCATGACAAACTTGTTAATGCAGATATTTCCTTTAGTAATGTTACATTACCTGTTGCTGTTCCATCAACATCTAATACTCAGAGTGTTCCTGTTAACATAAGAGATTTTGTTTCTAAATCCATTAAGAAGGCTATGTCTGTTATTCCTCCTTCTAGTAAACGTAAAAGGTCTTTTAAAACTTCTCATTTTTCAGATGAATTTTTAAATGAACATCATCATTCTGATAATGATTCCTCTGGTTCAGAGGATTCTGTTTCAGAGGTTGATGCTGATAAATCTTCATATTTGTTCAAGATGGAATTTATTCGTTCTTTACTTAAAGAAGTCTTAATTGCATTAGAAATAGAGGATTCTGGTCCTCTTGATACTAAATCTAAACGTTTAAATAAGGTTTTTAAATCTGTAGTTATTCCAGAAGTTTTTCCTGTCCCTGATGCTATTTCTGAAGTAATCTCCAGGGAATGGAATAATTTGGGTAATTAATTTACTCCTTCTAAACGTTTTAAGCAATTATATCCTGTGCCATCTGACAGATTAGAGTTTTGGGACAAAATCCCTAAGGTTGATGGGGCTATCTCTACTCTTGCTAAACGTACTACTATTCCTACGGCAGATAGTACTTCCTTTAAAGATCCTTTAGATAGGAAAATTGAATCCTTTCTAAGAAAAGCTTACTTATGTTCAGGTAATCTTCTTAGACCTGCTATATCTTTGGCGGATGTTGCTGCAGCTTCAACTTTTTGGTTAGAAGCTTTAGCGCAACAAGTAACAGATCATAATTCTCATAGCATTGTTAATCTTCTTCAACATGCTAATAATTTTATTTGTTATGCCATCTTTGATATCATTAGGGTTGATGTCAGGTATATGTCTCAAGCTATTTTAGCTAGAAGAGCTTTATGGCTTAAAACTTGGAATGCTGATATGTCTTCTAAGTCAACTTTGCTTTCCCTTTCTTTCCAGGGTAATAAATTATTTGGTTCACAGTTGGATTCTATTATTTCAACTGTTACTGGAGGGAAAGAAACTTTTTTACCACAGGATAAAAAAATCTAAAGGTAAATTTAGGTCTAATAATTGTTTTCATTCCTTTCGTCACAATAAGGAACAAAAGCCTGATCCTTCACCCACAGGAGCGGTATCAGTTTGGAAACCATCTCCAGTGTGGAATAAATCCAAGCCTTTTAGAAAGTCAAAGCCAGCTCCCAAGTCCACATGAAGGTGCGGCCCTCATTCCAGCCCAGCTGGTAGGGGGCAGATTAAGATTTTTCAAAGAAATTTGTATCAATTCAATTCACAATCTTTGGATTCAGAACATTGTTTCAGAAGGGTACAGAATAGGCTTCAAGATAAGGCCTCCTGCAAGAAGATTTCTTCTTTCCCGTGTCCCAGTAAATCCAGCGAAGGCTCAAGCATTTCTGAAATGTGTTTCAGATCTAGAGTTTGCTGGAGTAATTATGCCAGTTCCAGTTCTGGGCTGGGGTTTTACTCAAATCTCTTCATTGTACCAAAGAAGGAGAATTCCTTCAGACCAGTTCTGGATTTAAAAATATTGAATCATTATGTAAGGATACCAACATTCAAAATGGTAACTATAAGGACTAGTCTGCCTTTTGTTCAGCAAGGGCATTATATGTCCACAATAGATTTACAGGATGCATATCTGCATATTCCGATTCATCCAGATCACTATCAGTTTCTGAGATTCTCTTTCCTAGACAAGCATTACCAGTTTGTGGCTCTGCCGTTTGGCCTAGCAACAGCTCCAAGGATTTTTACAAAGGTTCTCGGTGCCCTTCTGTCTGTAATCAGAGAACAGGGTATTGTGGTATTTCCTTATTTGGACGATATCTTGGTACTTGCTCAGTCTTCACATTTAGCAGAATCTCATACGAATCAACTTGTATCGTTTCTTCGAGAACATGGTTGGAGGATCAGTTTACCAAAAAGTTCATTGATTCCTCAGACAAGGGTAACCTTTTTAGGTTTCCAGATAGATTCAGTGTCCATGACTCTGTCTTTGACAGACAAGAGACGTCTAAAATTGTTTTCAGCTTGTTTTCCGCTTGTTGAAACCTTCAGTCTCAATCATTCCCTTCGGTAGCCTTATGCATGGAAATTCTAGGTCTTATGACTGCTGCATCGGATGCGATCCCCTTTGCTCGTTTTCACATGCGACCTCTTCAGCTTTGTATGCTGAACCAGTGGTGCAGGGATTATACAAAGATATCTCAATTGATAGCTTTAAAACCGATTGTACGACACTCTCTGACGTGGTGGACAGATCACCATCGTTTAGTTCAGGGGGCTTCTTTTGTTCTTCCAACCTGGACTGTGATTTCAACCGATGCAAGTCTGACGGGTTGGGGAGCTGTTTGGGGGTCTCTGACAGCACAAGGGGTTTGGGAATCTCAGGAGGTGAGATTACCAATCAATATTTTGGAACTCCGTGCAATTTTCAGAGCTCTTCAGTCATGGCCTCTTCTAAAGAGAGAGTTGTTCATTGGTTTTCAGACGGACAATGTCACAACTGTGGCATATATCAATCATCAAGGAGGGACTCACAGTCCTCTGGCTATGAAAGAAGTATCTTGAATACTGGTATGGGCGGAATCCAGCTCCTGTCTAATTTCTGCGGTTCATATCCCAGGTATAGACAATTGGGAAGCGGATTATCTCAGTCGCCAAACGTTACATACGGGCGAATGGTCTCTTCACCCAGAGGTATTTCTTCAGATTGTTCAAATGTGGGGACTTCCAGAAATAGATCTGATGGCTTCTCATCTAAACAAGAAGCTTCCCAGGTATCTGTCCAGATCCAGGGATCCTCAGGCGGAGGCAGTGGATGCATTGTCACTTCCTTGGAAGTATCATCCTTCCTATATCTTTCCGCCTCTAGTTCTTCTTCCAAGAGTAATTTCCAAGATTCTGAAGGAATGCTAGTTTGTTCTGCTGGTGGCTCCAGCATGGCCTCACAGGTTTTGGTATGCGGATCTTGTCCGGATGGCCACTTGTCAACCGTGGACTCTTCCGTTAAGACCAGACCTTCTGTCGCAAGGTCCTTTTTTCCATCAGGATCTCAAATCCTTAAATTTGAAGGTATGGAGATTGAACGCTTGATTCTCAGTCAAAGAGGTTTTTCTGACTCTGTGATTAATACTATGTTACAGGCTCGGAAATCTGTATCTAGGAAGATATATTATCGAGTCTGCAAGATTTACATTTCTTGGTGTCTTTCTCATCATTTTTCCTGGCATTCTTTTTTAGAATTCCGAGAATTTTACAGTTTCTTCAGGATGGTTTGGATAAAGGTTTGTGTGCAAGTTCCTTGAAAGGACAAATCTCTGCTCTTTCTGTTCTTTTTCACAGAAAGATTGCTAATCTTCCTGATATTCATTGTTTTGTACAAGCTTTGGTTCGTATAAAACCTGTTATTAAGTAAATTTCTCCTCCTTGGAGTTTGAATTTGGTTCTGGGGGCTCTTCAAGCTCCTCTGTTTGAACCTATACATTCACTGGACATTAAATTACTTTCTTGGAAAGTTTTGTTTCTTTTGGCCATCTCTTCTGCTAGAAGAGTTTCTGAATTATCTGCTCTTTCTTGTGAGTCTCCTTTTCTGATTTTTCATCAGGATAAGGCGGTGTTGCGAACTTCTTTTAAATTTTTACGTAAAGTTGTGAATTCTAACAACATTAGTAGAGAAATTGTGGTTCCTTCATTGTGTCCTAATCCTAAGAATTCTAAGGAGAGATCATTGCATTCTTTGGATGTAGTTAGAGCTTTGAAATATTATGTTGAAGCTACTAAGAATTTCCGAAAGACTTCTAGTCTATTTGTTATCTTTTCCGGTTCTAGGAAAGGTCAGAAGGCCTCTGCCATTTCTTTGGCATCTTGGTTGAAATCTTTAATTCATCATGCTTATGTCGAGTCGGGTAAAACTCCGCCTCAGAGGATTACAGCTCATTCTACTAGGTCAGTTTCTACTTCCTGGGCGTTTAGGAATGAAGCTTCAGTTGATCAGATTTGCAAAGCAGCAACTTGGTCTTCTTTGCATACTTTTACTAAATTCTACCATTTTGATGTGTTTTCATCTTCTGAAGCAGTTTTTGGTAGAAAAGTTCTTCAGGCAGCTGTTTCAGTTTGATTCTTCTGCTTATAATTTCAGTTTTTTTCATTATAAGATTTAAAACTTTATTTTGGGTGTGGATTATTTTCAGCGGAATTGGCTGTCTTTATTTTATCCCTCCCTCTCTAGTGACTCTTGCGTGGAAGATCCACATCTTGGGTATTCATTATCCCATACGTCACTAGCTCATGGACTCTTGCTAATTACATGAAAGAAAACATAATTTATGTAAGAACTTACCTGATAAATTCATTTCTTTCATATTAGCAATTATGAGTCCATGAGGCCCACCCTTTTTGTGGTGGTTATGATTTTTTTGTATAAAGCACAATTATTCCAATTCCTTATTTTTTATGCTTTCGCTCCTTTCTTATCACCCCACTTCTTGGCTATGCGTTAAACTGATCTGTGGGTGTGGTGAGGGGTGTATTTATAGGCATTTTGAGGTTTGGGAAACTTTGCCCCTCCTAGTAGGAATGTATATCCCATTCGTCACTAGCTCATGGACTCTTGCTAATATGAAAGAAATGAATTTATCAGGTAAGTTCTTACATAAATTATGTTTTCTGGCGAGCCGTAAAGTACGGGGCTTGATAACAGCATCCGTTGCTTGTTAAATCTACCCCATAAAGCTTACTTGGAGGCAGGTCAGCGTACTAAACGGATTACTGCCCATTCTACCATATCAGTTGCTACTTCATGAGCCTTTTAGAATTAGGATTTTGTTGCTCTTCCTTACATAAGTTTACTAAATTCTACAATTTTTATGTTTTTCCCTCTACTGAAGCAGCTTTTGGTAGGAAAGTCCTTCAGGCAATTGTTTCTAGGAATTAAAGGGGCAGTCTAGTTAAAATAACTGTAATGATGAGAGAGGGCATGCAATTGTAAACAACTTTTCAATTTACTTTTATCAAATTTGCTTTGCTCTTTTGGTGTTCTTTGTTGAAAACTGTCAATGCACGGAGATAAGAGGCAGCCTTCAAGGGCTTAGAAATTTAGCATATGAGCCTACCTAGGTTTAGCTTTAAACAAAGAATACCAAGAGAACCAAGCAAATTTGATGATAAAGGTAAACTGGAAATTTGTTTAAAATTGCATGCCCTATATGAATCGTGAAAGTTTTTTTAAATTTTAACTACTAGACTATCAATTTAAACAGTGTCATACCTATCATCTCACCCAACCCCTTAACCAGCTAGAACAGCCTGTCCTCACATTATTTGTAACACAAGCTCTAGATGTATTGGGCCCCTAAGAGTTAAATACCTCCTTACCCATAAAGGAAGCCCCATTTACCTGTAACATCTGGCTGGGCAACAGTAGTAAGAACGCAGAATCTCCCCCCTCCCATCTCGTTAAAACATGCAACTTTAAAGGCACACTGAACCCAAATTTTTTTTCTTTTGTTATTCAGATAGAGCATGCCATTCTAAGCAACTGTCTAATTTACTCCTATTAATTATTTCTTTGTTCTCTTGCTATCTTTATTTGAAAAAGGCATCTAAGTTTGTTTTTTTGGTTCAGAACTCTGGACAGCACTTTTTATTGGTGGATGAATTTATCCACCAATCGGCAAGGACAACCCAGTTTGTTCACCAAAAATGGTCCGGCATCTAAACTCACATTCTTGCATTTCAAATAAAGATACCAAGAGAATGAAGAAAATTTGTTAATAGGAGTCAATTAGAAAGTTGCTTAAAATGCCATGCGCTATCTGAATCGCAAAAGAAAAAAATTTGGGTTCAGTGTCCCTTTAACATAATAAAAGCTACCTCAGCAAAGCTAGCCTTAAAAGGACATGAAACCCAAACATTTTCTTTCATGATTCAGATAGAGAATACAATTTTAAACAACTTTCTAATTTACTTCTGTTATCTAATCTGTTTCATTCTCTTTGTATCATTTGTTGAAGGAGCAGCAATGTACTAATGGTTTCTAACTGAACACATGGATGAGCCAATCACAATAAATAAATATATGCAGCCACCAATCAACAGCTAGAACCTAGGTTCTCTGCTGCTCCTGAGCTTGCCTAGATAAACCTTTCAGCAAAGGATAACAAGTGAAGGTAGCAAATTAAATAATAGAAGTAAATTGGAACATTGTTTATAATTGTATTCTCTATCTAAATCATGAAAGAAAATGTTTGGGTTTCATGTCCCTTTAAGCATACAATGTCCCCCTCAAAGAAACTGACATTTAAAAAAAAAAAAAGCCACTACCAAAAATGAATGCCTAGATATAAAATGCTACAAGTTCTCTCTTCTACCACCTTGAGAACTTGTCTTCCAGTTTACCCTCTCATTAAAGGGATATATAACAGTCTGTTTCATTGTAGTTAGCAAACATTTCCATTGCTTAGTGTTTTTTTTATTTTATATGCGTTGGCCAAAGAAATAGCCTTTCTTTCATGTAATTGTCAAGAGTTCATGAGCTAGTGACGTATGGGATATACAATCCTACCAGGAGGGGCAAAGTTTCCCAAACCTCAAAATGCCTATAAATACACCCCTCACCACACCCACAATTCCGTTTTACAAACTTTGCCTCCTATGGAGGTGGTGAAGTAAGTTTGTGCTAAGATTTCTACGTTGATATGCGCTTCTCAGCATTGTTGAAGCCCGATTCCTCTCAGAGTACAGTGAATGTCAGAGGGACGCAAAGGGAGTATCACCTATTGAATAAAATTATTTCCCTAACGGGGGTCTATTTCATAGGTTCTGTTATCGGTCGTAGAGATTCATCTCCTACCTCCCTTTTCAGATCGACAATATACTCTCATATACCATTACCTCTACTGATAACTGTTTCAGTACTGGTTTGGCTATCTGCTATATGTGGATGGGTGTCTTTTTGGTAAGTATGTTTTTATTACTTAAGACACCTCAGCTATGGTTTGGCACTTTTTGCATTTATATAAAGTTCTAAATATATGTATTGTACTTATTTGCCATGAGTCAGGTTCATGTATTTCCTTTTTGCAGACTGTCAGTTTCATATTTGGGGAAGTTAATATTAAGAAATATTTTTCTTACCTGGGGTTTAGTCTTTTTTTCAATTGACTACTTTGTTTCAAATTGCGGGTTGACTTAGGCACGCGGGTACGCCAAATGCTACACTTTATTGCGTCATTCTTGACACAAGTTCGTCATTTCCGTCGTCTTAATTGACGCAGAAGTTCACACAGGGTTGCGTCGTTAGTGACGCAAGTGTGTCATTTCCGGACATGGTTGGCGCCAAAAAAAATTTCAGTTACGTTGTGCGTCATACTTGGCGCTAAATTTTTTTCAATATTTATTTGCCCTATTGCTTTTGCCTCTTGCCTTTTTCTATGTCAGAGGGCTATGCTATTTGCATTTTTTTTCCCATTCCTGAAACTGTCATATAAGGAAATTGACAAATTTTGTTTTATTAGTAGTTTTTTATTTTACATTCTGCAAGATGTCTCAAACTGATCCTGCCTCAGAAGTTTCTGTTGGAACTTTGCTGCCTGATGTCGGTACTACTAAAGCTAAGTGCATTATATTTCCGAATGTCATTGTATGATAAACTTTTTACATGCAGATATTGTAGCCATCAGTTTATAGTACATTTACTGTTGTTGTTCCTTCAACTTTTAATGTACATGTTATACCTATGAAATTTTATGAATTTGATTCTAATTCTATTCAGAAGGCTTTTGTCTGCTATTCTGCCTTCTAATTATTATAAAGGTCTTTTAAAACTTCTCATAAGGTTGATGAAATTTCAAATGACCGACAATGTAATGAATTATCCTTTTCTGATGAGGATTTATCTGATTCAGAAGATCTTTCCTCAGATATTGACACTAACAAACCTACTTATTTATTTAAAATTAAGTATTTTCGTTCTTCGTTAAAAAGGTGTAAATTATTTTGGATATCATGGAAACTAGTGCTCTTGCTATTAGAACTATTAAATTCTGTTTTTTAAACCTCCTGTGATTGCTCCAGATTTTTTTTTTCCATTCCTGATGTTATTTCTCTTATGATTTCTAAGGAATGGAATTAGCGGGGTACTTATTTTTTTCCTTCAAGGTTTTAAAAAATTGTATCTTTTTACCAGCAATTTCTATAGAGTTTTGGGAAAAGACCCTCAACTTGTTGGGGCTATTTCTACTCTTGCTGAATGTACCTCTATTTCTATGGAAGATAGAACTTAAGTGCTTTTAGATAGGAGACTTGAATCTTATCTAAGGAAAACCTTATTTATATTCAGGTCGTCTCAGTCCTGCATTTTCTTTGGCTGATGTTGCAGCTGCATCAACTTTTTTTGTTGGAGATTTAGGGCAACAAGAATTGGATTCTGATTTATTTAGTATTGTTCACTTTCTGCAACATACTAATCAGTTCTGATGCCATTTTTTGATATCATTAAGATAGATGTTAGATCTCTGTCTATAGCTATTCTTAGCTACAAGAGTTTGAGGCTTAAATCTTGGAATGCTGTTATGACTTTTTCAGTCTAAGATTGCTTTTTCTTCTTTCCAAGGTAATAAGAGACCTAAAGGTAAATATTAAGCTGCTAAATTGTTTTCGTTCTTTTTTTCAATAAGGAACAAGAACCTAATCCTTCCCTATGGAATCTCTTTCCATTTGGAAACCCTCTTTAAATGGAATAAATCCAACCCATTTAAGAAATAAAAAGCCAGCCCTTAAGTCCGCATGAAGGTTCGACTCTCATTCCTGCTCAACTGGTAGGGGGCAGATTAAGGTTTTTTTCAAGAAAATTTTGGATAATTCGGTCCAAATCAATGGTTTCAGAGTATATAGGATTCTGAATAAATCCTCCTGTGAGAAGTTGTTTTTCTCTCACGTATCTCAGCAAATCCAGTTAAAGCTCAGGCTTTCCTGAAGTGTGTTTCAGACCTGGAGTTTCAGGGGTAGTCATGCCAGTTACTTTTCAGGGACAAGGTCAGATTTTTTTTTTTTATTCAAATCTATTCTTTGTCTCAAAGAAGGAAATTTCATTCAGATCAATTCTGGATCTGAAAATTTTGAATCGTTATGTAAGAATACCAATTTTCAAATGGTGTCTTTAAGGACTATTCTGCCTTTTTATTCAGCAAGGACATTTAGGTCCATATTGAATTGCAGTATGTATACCTTTATATTCTGATTCATTCAGATCATTATCAGTTCCTGAGATTCTCTTTTCTAGACAAGTGTTACCAATTCGTTGGTTTTCCATTTTTTTTGATTAGCAGCCGCTCAAATCTTTTTTTAAAAAAAGTTTTTGGTGCCCTGCTTTATGGAAACCAGAGAGCAGGGTATTGCGGTGTTTCCTTATTTGGATGATATTGGTACTAGCTCAGTCCTCCGTTCTGCAGAATCTCACACTAATCAACCAGTGTTGTTTCTTCGGAAACATGGTTGGAGGATCAATTTACCAAAGAGTTTCTTGATTCCTCAGACTAAGGGTCACCTTTTTTTAGGTTTCCAGATAGATTCAGTGTCCATGACTCTGTCTCTAACAGACAAGAGACGTTTGAAAGTTGTTGCAGTCTGTCTGCATCTTCAGTCTGTCTTTTCCTTCAGTGGTTATGTGCATGGACAATTTAGGTCTCATGACTGCAGCATTGGACGCATTTCCCTTGGCTCGTTCTCACATGAGTCCTCTCCAGCTTTGTTTGCTGCAATCCATGGTGCAGGGAATATATTAAGATATCTCAATTAATATCCTTAAATCCCAATATTTGACACTCTCTGACGTGGTGGTAAATCACCAGTGTTTAGTTCAAGGGGCTTCTTTGTTCGGCTAACCTGGACTATGATCTCTACAGATGCAAGTCTTTCAGGTTGGGGAGCTTTTTGGGGATCTCTGACAGCACTAGGGGTTTTGGAAATCTCAAGAGGCGAGATTACCAATCAATATTTTAGATCTCAGTGCTATTCGCAGAGCTCTTCAGTTTTGGCCTTTGTTGAAGAGAGAACTGTTAATTTATTTTCAAACAGACAATATCACATACAGTGACATTTGTAAATCAACATTAGGAGGCGGATTATCTCAGCCGTCAGACTTTACATCCTGGGGAGTGATTCCTCTATCCAGATGTGTTTTCTCTGATTGTAAAAGTTATGGGGTCTTCCACAGATAGATCTGTTGGCCTCTCATCTAAACAAGAGACTTCCCATATGCCTGTCCAGGTTCAGGGATTTTCAGGCGGAAGCAGTGGGTACGCTGACACTTCCTTGGTGTTATTATCCTGCTTATTTTTTCCCGCCTCTAGTTCTTCCTCCAAGAGTGATTTCCAGAATCATCATGGAACAATCGTTTGTGTTGCTGGTGGCTCCAGCATGGCCCCACAGGTTTTGGTATGCGGATCTTGTTCAGATATCCAGTTGCCAACCTTGGCCGTTTCCGTTAAGGCCGGACCTACTGTCTCAAGGTCCGTTTTTCCATCAGGATCTCAAATCATTAAATTTGAAGGTATGGAAATTGAACGCTTAGTGCTAAGTCATAGAGGTTTCTCTAACTCAGTGATTAATACTATGTTGCAAGCTTGTAAATCTATCTCTAGAAAGATTTATTATTGAGTTTGGAAGACCTACATTTTATGGTATTCTTATTTCTCTTGGCATTCTTTTAGAGTTGCATGAATCTTTTCAGTTTCTTCAGGATGGTTTGGATAAGGTTTTGTCTGCAAGTTCCTTGAAGGGACAAATCTCTATCTTCCTGATATTTACTGTTTTGTACAGGCTTTAGTTTGTATTTAAGCCTGTCACAAAACCAATTGCTAAAACTTCCTGATATTTACTGTTTTGTACAGGCTTTAGTTTGTATTTAAGCCTGTCACAAAACCAATCTCTCCTCCTTGGAGTCTTAATTTGGTTTTGATGGCTTTACAGGGCTCCTCCATATTGAGCCTATGCATTCTTTGGACATTTTACTACTTTCTTGGAAAGTATTGTTCCTTTTGGTCATCTCTTCTGCTAGAAGAGTTTCTGAGCTATCTGCTTTTTCTTGTGAATCTCCTTTTCTGATTTTTCATCAGGATAAGGCGGTTTTGCGGACTTCATTTCTATTTTTTCCTAAGGTTGTGAATTCTAACAACATTAGTAGAGAAATTGTTCTTTCTTTGTGTCCTAATCCTAAGAATTCTTTGGATGTGGTGAGAGCTTTGAAATATTATATTTAAGCTACTAAGCAAAGACTTCGTCTATTTGTTATATTTTCTGGTCCTAGGAAAGGTCAGAAAAACTTATTGGAGCTTATTGGAGTTGGGTTAAGCCCCGCTTTAGAGAATTTCAGCTCATTCTACTAGATCAATCGCCACTTCATGGGCTTTTAAGAATGAAGCTTCAGTTGTTCAAATTTGCAAGCGGCAATTTGGTCTTCTTTACATACATTTACCTAATTCTACCATTTTAATATTTTTGCTTCTTCAGAAGCAGTTTTTGGTAGAAAAGTTCTTCAGGCAGTTGTTTCAGTTTGATTCTTCTGCTGCTGTTTTAAGTTTTTCTTTTCTTCATGAGAATAACTTATATTTTGGGTGGATTAATTTTTCAGCATATGGCTGTTGTTTATTTGTATCCCTCCCTCTCTAGTGACTCTTGCGTGGAGTTCCACATCTTGGGTATTTGATATCCCATAAGTCACTAGCTCATGGACTCTTGCCAATTACATGAAAAGAAACATAATTTATGTAAGAACTTACCTGATAAATTCATTTCTTTCATATTGGCAAGAGTCCATGAGGCCCACCCTTTTTTATGGTGGTTATGATTTCTTTCATGTAATTGGGGCAAAGTTTCCCAAACCTCAAAATGCCTATAAATACACCCCTCACCACACCCACAATTCAGTTTTACAAACTTTGCCTCCTATGGAGGTGGTGAAGTAAGTTTGTGCTAAGATTTCTACGTTGATCTGCGCTTCTCAGCATTGTTGAAGCCCGATTTCTCTCAGAGTACAGCGAATGTCAGAGGGACGTGAAGGGAGTATCACTTATTTGAATACAATGATTTCCCTAACTGGGGTCTATTTCATAGGTTCTCTGTTATCGGTCGTAGAGATTCAACTCCTACCTCCCTTTTCAGATCGACGATATACTCTCAATTTACCATTACCTCTACTAATAACTGTTTTAGTACTGGTTTGGCTATCTGCTATATGTGGATGGGTGTCTTTTGGCAAGTATGTTGCACTTTATGCATTTATATAAAGTTCTAAATGCCATGAGTCAGGTTCATGTATTTCCTTTTTGCAGACTGTCAGTTTCATATTTGGGGAACTTAAACATTTTAAGAAATTTATTTCTTACCTGGGGTTTAGTCTTTTTTTCAATTGACTACTTTTCGAAAAAATAAGTTTATGACGCAACTTCGTCATTTCCGGCGTCATATGTGACGTCGAGACCTTTCACACTGCGGTGTCATTAGTGACGCAAGTGTGTCATTTCCGGTTATTTTTGGCACCAAAAAAGTTTACGTTACGTTGTGCGTCATACTTGGCGCCAAATTTTTTTCATTATTTCAATACCCCATTGATGTTTGCCTCTTGCTTTTTTCTCTTTCAGAGGCCTATGCTTTTGCATTTTTTTCCCATTCCTGAAACTGTCATATAAGGAAATAGATAATTTTGCTTTATATGTTGTTTTTTTCTCTTACATTGAGCAAGATGTCCCAATCGGATCCTGTCTCAGAAGTTTCTGCTGGAACATTGCTGCCTGACATCGAGTCTACCAAAGCTAAGTGCATTTGTTGTAAAAGTGTAGAAATTATTCCACCAAATGTCATTTGTAATAGTTGTCATGATAAACTTTTACATGCAGATAGTGTTTCCATCAGTAATAGTACATTGCCAGTTGCAGTTCCTTCAACTTCTAATGTACATGATATACCTGTAAATTTTAAAGAATTTGTTTCTGATTCTATTCTGAAGGCTTTGTCTGCATTTCCACCTTCTAATAAACGTAAAAAGTCTTTTAAAACTTCTCATTTAGCTGATGAAATTTCAAATGACCAGCAACATAATAATTTATCCTCTTCTGATGAGGATCTATCTGATTCAGAAGATTGTTCCTCAGACATTGACACTGACAAATCTACTTATTTATTAAAATAGAGTATATGCGTTCTTTATTAAAAAAAAGTGTTGATTACTTTGGATATTGAGGTAACCAGTCCTATTGACGTTCAGTCTAATAAACTTTTAAATGCTGTTTTTAAACCTCCTGTGGTTTCCCCAGGGGTTTTTCCTATTCCTGAGGCTATTTCTGATATGATTTCTAGGGAATGGAATAAGCCAGGTACTTCTTTTATTTCTTCTTCAAGGTTTAAAAAATTGTATCCTTTACCAGCAAAATCTATAGAGTTTTGGGAAAAAAATCCCCAAAGTTGATGGGGCTATTTCTACTCTTGCTAAACGTACCACTATTCCTATGGAAGATAGTACTTCCTTTAAGGATCCTTTAGATAGGAAGCTTGAATCTTATCTAAGGAAGGCCTATTTATATTCAGGTCATCTTCTCAGACCTGCTATTTCTTTGGTTGATGTTGCGGCTGCCTCAACTTTTTGGTTGGAGAATTTAGCGCAACGAGAATTGGATCCTGACATATCTAGCATTACTCGCTTACTGCAACATGCTAATCATTTTATTTGTGGTGCCATTTTTGATATTATCAAAATTGATGTTAGATCCATGTCTTTAGCTGTATTAGCTAGAAGAGCTTTGTGGCTTAAATCTTGGAATGCTGATATGACATCTAAATCTAGATTGCTATCTCTTTCTTTCCAAGGTAATAATTTATTTGGTTCTCAGTTGGATTCTATTATTTCAACTATCACTGGAGGAAAAGGAGTTTTTCTGCCTCAGGGTAAAAAAACCTAAGGGTAAATCTAAGGCTTCTAACCGTTTTCGTTCCTTTCGTCAGAATAAGGAACAAAAACGTAATCCTCCTCCCAAGGAATCTGCTTCCAATTGGAAGCCTTCCTCAAATTGGAATAAATCCAAGCCATTTCGGAAACCAAAGTCTGCCCCTAAGTCCACATGAAGGTGCGGCCCTCATTCCAGCTCAGCTGGTAGGGCAGATTAAGGTTTTTTTAAGGATTTTTGGATAAAATCTGTCCAAAATCATTGGATTCAGAGCATTGTCTCTCAAGGGTATTGAATAGGATTCAAAGTAAGACCTCCTGTGAGAAGATTTTTTTCTCTCACGCATCCCTGTAAATCCAGTAAAAGCTCAGGCTTTTCTGAAGTGTGTTTCAGACCTGGAGTCTTCAGGGGTAATCATGCCGGTTCCTCTTCAGGAACAAGGTTTGGGGTTTTATTCAAACCTATTCATTGTACCAAAGAAAGAAAATGTATTCAGACCAGTTCTGGATCTGAAAATTTTGAATCGTTATGTAAGAGTACCAACTTTCAAGATGGTGACTATAAGGACTATTCTGCCTTTTGTTCAGCGAGGACATTATATGTCCACAATAGACTTGTAGGATGCATACCTTCATATTCCGATTCATCCAGAATACTATCAGTTTCTGAGATTCTCTTTTCTAGACAAGCATTACCAATTTGTTGCTCTTCCATTTTGCCTAGCAACAGCTCCAAGGATCTTTTCAAAGGTTCTGGGTGCCCTATTATCTGTAATCAGAGAACAGGGTATTGCGGTGTTTCCTTATTTGAACGATATCTTGGTACTAGCACAGTCTTTACATTCTTCAGAATCTCACACGAATCAATTAGTGTTGTTTCTTCGGAAACATGGTTGGAGGATCAATTTACCAATAGTTTCTTGATTCCTCAGACAAGGGTCACCTTTTTAGGCTTCCAGATAGATTCAGTGTCCATGACTCTGTCTCTGACGAGAGGTTTAAAATTGGTCGCAGCATGCCGGCACCTTCAGTCTCAGTCATTCCCTTCAGTGGCTATGTGCATGGAAGTTTTAGGTCTCATGACTGCAGCATCGGACGTGATTCCCTTTGCTCGTTTTCACATGAGACCTCTACAGCTTTGCATGTTGAATCAATGGTGCAAGGATTATACAAAGATATCACAATTAATATCCTTGAATCCCAATGTACAACACTCTCTGACATGGTGGATAGATCACCATCATTTGGTTCAAGGGGCTTCTTTTGTTCTGCCAACCTGGACTGTAATCTCAACAGATGCGAGTCTTTCAGGTTGGGGAGCTGTTTGGGGATCTCTGACAGCACAAGGGTTTTGGAAATCTCAAGAGGCGAGATTACCAATAAATATTTTAGAACTCCGTGCAATTCTCAGGGCTCTTCAGTTTTGACCTCTGCTAAAGAGAGAACCATTCATTTGTTTTCAGACAGACAATATCACAACTGTGGCTTATGTCAATCATCAGGGTGGGACTCACAGTCCCCAAGCTATGAAAGAAGTATCTTGGATACTTGCTTGGGCGGAATCCAGCTCCTGTCTAATCTCTGCGGTGCATATCCCAGGTGTAGACAATTGGGAGGCGGATTATCTCAGCCGCCAGACTTCACATCCAGGGGAGTGGTCTCTCCATCCAGATGTGTTTTCTCAGATTGTTCAGATGTGGGGTCTTCCAGAGATAGATCTCATGGCCTCTCATCTAAACGAGAAACTTCCCAGATACCTGTCCAGGTCCAGGGATGTTCAGGCGGAAGCAGTGGATGCACTGACACTTCCTTGGTTATCATCCTGCTTACATCTTCCCGCCTCTAGTTCTCCTTCCAAGAGTGAGCTCCAAAATCATCATGGAACAGTCTTTTGTGTTGCTGGTGGCTCCAGCATGGCCACACAGGTTTTGGTATGCGGATCTGGTTCGGATGTCCAGTTGCCCGCCTTGGCCACTTTCGTTACGGCCGGACCTACTATCTCAAGGTCCGTTTTTCCATCAGGATCTCAAATCATTAAATTTGAAGGTATGGAAATTGAACGCTTAGTTCTAAGTCATAGAGGTTTCTCTGACTCAGTGATTAATACTATGTTACAAGCTTGTAAATCTGTCTCTAGAAAGATTTATTATAGAGTTTGGAAGACTTACATTTCATGGTGTTCTTCTCATAAATTCTCCTGGCATTCTTTTAGAATTCCTAGAATTTTACAGTTCCTTCAGGATGGTTTGGATAAGGGTTTGTCTGCAAGTTCCTTGAAAGGTCAAATCTCCACTCTTTCTGTTTTGTTTCACAGAAAGATTGCTATACTTCCTGATATACACTGTTTTGTACAGGCTTTAGTTCGTATTAAGCCTGTCATTAAATCAATCTCTCCTCCTTGGAGTCTTTGGTTCTGAAGGCTTTACAGGCTCCTCCATTTGAGCCTATGCATTCTTTGGACATTAAACTACTTTCTTGGAAAGTGTTGTTCCTTTTGGCTATCTCTTCTGCTAGAAGAGTTTCTGAGCTTTCTGCTCTTTCTTGTGAGTCTCCTTTTTCTGATTTTTCACCAGGATAAGGCAGTTAACAACATTAGTAGAGAAATTGTTGTCCCTTCCTTATGTCCTAATCCTAAGAATTCTTTGGAGAGATCCTTACATTCTTTGGATGTGGTAAGAGCTTTGAAATATTATGTGGAAGCTGCTAAAGATTTCAGGAAGACTTCCAGTCTATTTGTTTTATTTTCTGGTCCTAGGAAAGGTCAGAAGGCTTCTGCTATTTCCTTGGCTTCTTGGTTGAAACTTTTTGATTCATCAAGCTTATTTGGAGTCGGGTCAGGCCCCGCCTCAGAGAATTACAGCTCATTCTACTAGATCAGTCTCCACTTCGTGGGCTTTTAAGAATGAAGCTTCAGTTGATCAGATTTGCAAAGCGGCGACTTGTTCCTCTTTGCATACTTTTACTAAATTCTACCGTTTTGATGTATTTGCTTCTTCGGAAGCAGTTTTTGGTAGAAAAGTTCTTCAGGCAGCTGTTTGTTTGATTCTTCTGCTTTTTGTTTTAAGTTTTTTTCTTTCAAAAATGAAATAAACTTATTTTTTTAGGTTGTGGATTAATTTTTTCAGCGGAATATGGCTGTTTTTATTTTTATTCCCTCCCCTCCCTCTCTAGTGACTCTTGAGTGGAAGACTCCACATCTTGGGTATTGATATCCCATATGTCACTAGCTCATGGACTCTTGCCAATTACATGAAAGAAAACATAATTTATGTAAGAACTTACCTGATAAATTCATTTCTTTCATATTGGCAAGAGTCCATGAGGCCCACCCTTTTTATGGTGGTTATGATTTTTTGTATAAAGCACAATTATTTCCAAATTTCCTTTGTTGATGCTTTCTACTCCTTTCTTTATCACCCCACTGCTTGGCTATTCGTTTAACTGAATTGTGGGTGTGGTGAGGGGTGTATTTATAGGCATTTTGAGGTTTGGGAAACTTTGCCCCTCCTGGTAGGATTGTATATCCCATACGTCACTAGCTCATGGACTCTTGCCAATATGAAAGAAATGAATTTATCAGGTAAGTTCTTACATAAATTATGTTTTTGTTTGAAGTATTGCTAGGAGACACCTATAAAAGCTGCAGTCTGTTCACTGCCCATGCTCAAAGTGCTTTTTCTGCAAAAATGATGTGACAGTAGAACTAAAGTTCTGTAATGGTAGCTCTTATTTAGCTGCAGGAAGTGCTCATTTAGTAAGAAAACAAGATTTTTTTTTTTTTTTTACACAATATGTTTCTGTTTTTTTTTATTTAGCACTTTTTTATATATATATCTCCCCCCTTCATATTTCCCAGCCTTTTGTTTTCCTTGAACCCAGAAGGTGGTTCCTCCAACTCCCGTTACATTCCCCTCCACTAGGATTGGAGGGGATTACCTATATCTTGTGTACCTTGATTACCTTATTACTAAACCATTGCTAATGAATTACAGGATCAAATAGAAATGTAAATATTTTAGAAATGGTTATTGGCATATATCCATACAAGCAGATGTTCCTTTTAAGGGGTTCCTACGGAAGCTTGCTTATGCAAACATTTGAACGCAGCAGCTGTTAGTGCTGTAAAAGATACATTTGGAAAGCAAAGTTTTTTTTTTTTTTTTTTGTTTTTTTTTTTCCCCGTCAACCTGCTTGTTAAATGGAATGGAAATCACTTTTATAATGTTATGCCCTTCAGATCTGCAGGGTTATGTTGTCTACTTATGGGCTGAAGTAACTGTAATGGTCAGGACCAGACCCAAGTTTCTCAGTGTTTTCTCAATCTGACTGTCTTGTATGTGCATGTATTAAAGGCATATGAAACCCAAATATGTCTTGTGAGTCAGACATAGACGTAAATTGGGAAAAATGTTCAAATTGTATGCTTTTATCAAATTTGTGTTTCCATTGTATTCTTTTGTTGAAGAGATACCTAGTTAAGTGTCTGGAGCATTACACGGCAGGAAATACTGCTGCCATCTAGTGCTCTTGCAAATGGATAGCATTCTTGCAAAACTGCTGCCATATAGTGTTCCAGACACGTGCACGCTCCTGAGCTTCCATCCCCTGCTTTTCAATTAAAATACCAAGTGAACTGACAATTTTGATAATAGAGCATGCCATTTTAATCAACTTTTTAATTTACTTCAATCTGAATCATGAAAAAAAAAATAATGTGGGTTTCATGTCTCTAATGTGTGTGAAAATTGCAAGATTCAGTTTGCGCTCCATAGATAAGGCGACATGCGTTTTCAGGCCTGGGAGAATATTGTTCATTTTTTTTTTTTTTTTCTTTTTCTGTGTTCTCTACCCTATAGAGGAAATGCATTTAAAGACACAGGGACTCTGCTTGTATAAGCAGTTGTTGAACCTATAATTAACCCCTTCATGCCAGGGGACAAGTGCTCAGATCGGAACGATAAACACTTGCTGGAAAAGGGAAATCACAAGATTGTGGATACGATTACGTAATTTCAAAGCTGGGATTGGATCATGGGGGACAGCCTACACTGTCAGGCACGCCCCCAGTCTGTTTTTTAATTCGCTAAAAGGAGGCTGCAGTACACCATATAAAGTAGGACGTTCAATGCCGTTCTAACGGTGTTAAAGCCCAGCGCTGTTAGATGACAGACAGATGTTCTGTCGCTGTGTGTCTCTCTCTCTCTCTCTCTCTCTCTCTGTCATCTGTCTCTCTCTCTCTCTCTCTCTCTCTCTCTCTCTCTCTCTGTCATCTGTCTCTCTCTCTCTCTCTCTCTCTCTCTCTCTCTCTGTCATCTGTCTCTGTCGTCTCTGTCTCTATCATCTCGCTCTGTCTCTGTCATCTCTCTCAGTGAGTGTGTGTTTTGGTAAAGCTTGGAATTTTGTTAGGGTTTAAAACAATCTTTAAAAATAGTTTGCATTTGTGAAATGGCTGAAGTAAAAATCAGATCATTTTAGCTGTGCCCCCCCCCTTCAGAATAACATAATAAACTAAGAGATCTGGTCTAAGAGGAAAACTTCATACAGTCAGTATTCCATGCTTTTTAGAAAAAACTTCTATTTATAGACTTCTCTTGGGAATTTAATTTCTTACTTTTGCATGCTGTGTTCAATCTGTTTTCATATAATTTTGTACAGCATGCTCAGCAATGTGAACAAATGGCACCAAGCTGTGACCATTTTCTTTATATATTCAGCACTTGGGTTTCCTTTTGCTCTACAATAGAGCGGCTTGTTCTTAGATTTTAGCACATTTTGCCAACACATAACATACATTTCATATTCATAGCAGCATAACTGTGGTACTCAAAGTGGTATCTAATGTTGCAATCAAAAGGTCAGTGCTGCATATTGTACCAATCTGTACCTTTAAGCCATGATTCGTGAGTACTATTATATGTGATTTGTAAGACCAGTCAAATTTTTCTAATTTTCTGTTCGCTGTATGAATAACCTCTTTGTCTAAGTTACTTGCTTTGTGTTTGCGGTTTTCTCCTACAGTTCTCGTCTTTGTATCTGATTTATTTTGTCGTAGGCTCACTTCAGATTTCAGATTTTTCCCCCCAGTCCTTTTGTAAAGCACACAAGGTCCTATCTTACAACTCGATAAATGGTAATTGTATATAAAAATACAAAGGCCATTAGAATAGACTATTTTGCTTCAGCAGTATAGATCACTGTTAGGACATTGTGTATATATATATTTTATATTTACCATTTCCTCTACTGATTCTCGTTTCAGTACTGGTTTGGCTTTCTACAAACATGTAGATGAGTGTCCTGGGGTAAGTAAGTCTTATTTTCTGTGACACTCTAAGCTATGGTTGGGCACTTTATTTATAAAGTTCTAAATATATGTATTCAAACATTTATTTGCCTTGACTCAGAATGTTTCAACTTTCCTTATTTCCAGACAGTCAGTTTCATATTTGGGATTATGCTTTAATTATCATATTTTTCTTACCTCAAAAATTTGACTTTTTTCCCTGTGGGCTGTTAGGCTCGCGGGGGCTGAAAATGCTTCATTTTATTGCGTCATTCTTGGCGCGGACTTTTTTGGCGCAAAAATTCATTTCCGTTTCCGGCGTCATACGTGTCGCCGGAAGTTGCGTCATTTTTTTGACGTTATTTTGCGCCAAAAATGTCGGCGTTCCGGATGTGGCGTCATTTTTTGGCGCCAAAAGCATTTAGGCGCCAAATAATGTGGGCGTCTTTTTTGGCGCCAAAAAATATGGGCGTCGCTTTTGTCTCCACATTATTTCAGTCTCATTTTTCATTTGCTTCTGGTTGCTAGAAGCTTGATGTTTGGCATTTTTTTCCATTCCTGAAACTGTCTTATAAGGAATTTGATCTATTTTGCTTTATATGTTGTTTTTCTCTTACATATTGCAAGATGTCTCACGTTGCATCTGAGCCAGAAGATACTACAGGAAAACCTCTGCCTGCTGGATCTACCAAAGCTAAGTGTATCTGCTGTAAACTTTTGGTAGCTATTCCTCCAGCTGTTGTTTGTATTAAATGTCATGACAAACTTGTTAATGCAGATAATATTTCCTTTAGTGATGTACCATTGCCTGTTGCAGTTCCCTCAACATCTAAGGTGCAGAATGTTCCTGATAACATAAGAGATTTTGTTTCTGAATCCATAAAGAAGGCTTTGTCTGTTATTTCTCCTTCTAGTAAACGTAAAAAGTCTTTTAAATCTTCTCTCTCTACAGATGAATTTTTAAATGAACACCATCATTCTGATTCTTTGGACTCTTCTGGTTCAGAGGATTCTGTCTCAGAGATTGATGCTGATAAATCTTCATATTTATTTAAGATGGAATTTATTCGCTCTTTACTTAAAGAAGTACTAATTGCTTTAGAAATAGAGGATTCTAGTCCTCTTGATACTAATTCTATACGTTTGGATAAGGTTTTTAAAGCTCCTGCGGTTATTCCAGAAGTCTTTCCTGTTCCTAATGCTATTTCTGCAGTAATTGCTAAGGAATGGGATAGATTGGGTATTCATTTACTCCTTCTAAACGTTTTAAGCAATTATATCCTGTTCCGCCTGACAGATTAGAATTTTGGGACAAAATCCCTAAAGTTGATGGGGCTATTTCTACCCTTGCTAACGTACTACCATTCCTACATCAGATGGTACCTCGTTTAAGGATCCTTTAGATAGAAAAATTGAATCTTTTCTAAGAAAAGCTTATCTATGTTCAGGTAATCTTCTTAGACCTGCTATATCATTGGCTGATGTTGCTGCAGCTTCAACTTTTTGGTTGGAAACTCTAGCGCAACAAGTAACAAATCGTGATTCTCATGATATTATTATTCTTCCTGGGCGTTTAGGAATGAAGCTTCGGTTGACCAGATCTGCAAAGCAGCAACTTGGTCCTCTTTGCATACTTTTACTAAATTCTACCATTTTGATGTATTTTCTTCTTCTGAAGCAGTTTTTGGTAGAAAAGTTCTTCAGGCAGCGGTTTCAGTTTGAATCTTCTGCTTATGTTTTTTGTTAAACTTTATTTTGGGTGTGGATTATTTTCAGCAGGAATTGGCTGTCTTTATTTTATCCCTCCCTCTCTAGTGACTCTTGTGTGGAAAGATCCACATCTTGGGTAGTCATTATCCCATACGTCACTAGCTCATGGACTCTTGTTAATTACATGAAAGAAAACATAATTTATGTAAGAACTTACCTGATAAATTCATTTCTTTCATATTAACAAGAGTCCATGAGGCCCACCCTTTTTTGTGGTGGTTATGATTTTTTTGTATAAAGCACAATTATTCCAATTCCTTATTTTATATGCTTCGCACTTTTTTTCTTATCACCCTTTGCTAGAAGATATGCCTTTCACAAGTTGGTTAAAGGGACGGTAAAGTCAAAATTTAAAATGACATGCTCTATCTGAATCATTAAAGTTTAAAGGGACAGTGTCCTTTAAATTAGTTTCCCCTTTATGACTTTATGCCAGCTGTATAAAATTAATGTGAAACTGTTATTTTGTGTTTTTGTATATGAAATGGCTGCTTCCACTAATTGATACAACAACCCAGACAAATGGGCTCAGTTTGCAGCGAGAGCAGACATTATCTTATCTTTCTAAATATTTACACAAAGTTCTCCTTATTTCTCACTGCTTACTCAAAGACCAATACTTAGAGAGAACAATGGGAAATTCATATTTTAGTACCTCTGTTGGACCATTATTTCTTTTAAACCTTGTTTACATTGCTTGTCTATAACAGTATTTAAGTACTGAAATTTAAACAGGCAAAACATCTATTTAAAATGACAAAACAAAGGTAAAGGAAATATTTGTAAACCATCTAATGCACAACTAGATCATTGAGAACACATTGATGGGGAGAAACAATTACATTACACTGTCCCTTTTAATAAGGTTTCAATTTACCTTTATCTAATTTTAGATTTTTTTTTATTTCTGAACGAATATTATTTTCTAGTGATCACAATCAAAAACATATTTTATTACTTTTTATTACTGTGATTAAGCAGGTAATGTTTGTGGTGGCATTGCTTTCGGAAGTCATCCACTATGTTGCTTCAGTGTGTGTGTGTTGCTTGTGCGCAAAACGGTTATATGTGATCACTTTTTGGGTTACCAGATTGCTAAAGCCCCAGACAACACTTATTCACTTATTAAAGGGACATTCCAGGCCAAAATGTAAATGCACTTTATATTTGAATAGAAACATATTTACAATATACACGTATTGGCAAAAAAGTTTCTAGAAAAAGTTATCACGGTTTTGTTAGCATTTTTCTCTGCACATGCATGTGAAGCATAGCTAGATAATCTCGGTGCACCCGAATATTACATACTGCAGCTGCTCAGAAGGCCAGTGGGGATTGTATCATGACAGCAAATAAATTGAGTCATTACCAGATGGTACAAGCACCTTAGGCTGTCTGAGCAAGTGCTGTGTTTAAAATGCTGGTGCACGGTGCATACTTAAATACACTTTTGAAGCCGCTATAGCTTTTATTATAAGCATTTTTGTTAATGCATGTATATTATAAAAATGCTTCTATTCAAAACTAAAATGCCTCCATGTGGATTTATGTTTTGGCTGGAATGTCCCTCTAAGCCTTTTTAGCCATAAAAAATGACCCTGGCAATGCACCAGTTATCGAGAATTTGGATTGTGATCAGCAAAAACAAAACTGATCAAAATTAAACTTTCATGATTCAGATAGAGCAGACCATTATAAGCAACTTTCTAATTTATTTCTATTATCACATTTTCTTCATTCTCTTGGAATCTTTTTTTGAAAGTAAGCTTAGGAGCCAGACCATTTTTGGTTTAGCAACTGGGTAGTGCTTCGTGATTGGTGGCTACATTTAGAAACCAATTAGAAAGCACAACCAAGGAACTAAGAATGGGCCGTCTCCTATGCTTACATTCTTGCTTTTTTCTAATAAAGATAACAAGAGAACAAAGAAAAATTGATAATAGGAGTAAATTAGAAAGTTGTTTAAAATTGCATCCTCTAGCTGAATCGTGAAAGTTTATTTCTCCAACATAGGTGTGTCCGGTCCACGGCGTCATCCTTACTTGTGGGATATTCTCTTCCCCAACAGGAAATGGCAAAGAGCCCAGCAAAGCTGGTCACATGATCCCTCCTAGGCTCCGCCTACCCCAGTCATTCTCTTTGCCGTTGTACAGGCAACATCTCCACGGAGATGGCTTAGAGTTTTTTAGTGTTTAACTGTAGTTTTTATTATTCAATCAAGAGTTTGTTATTTTGAAATAGTGCTGGTATGTACTATTTACTCAGAAACAGAAAAGAGATGAAGATTTCTGTTTGTATGAGGAAAATGATTTTAGCAACCGTCACTAAAATCCATGGCTGTTCCACACAGGACTGTTGAGAGCAATTAACTTCAGTTGGGGGAACAGTGAGCAGTCTCTTGCTGCTTGAGGTATGACACATTCTAACAAGACGATGTAATGCTGGAAGCTGTCATTTTCCCTATGGGATCCGGTAAGCCATGTTTATTACGATCGTAAATAAGGGCTTCACAAGGGCTTATTAATGGGCTAAATCGATCATATTTACACATATTTAGCCTTGAGGAATCATTTAATCTGGGTATTTTTTGTAAAATAATATCGGCAGGCTTTAAGACACTGTGGTGAAAATTTGGTGAATTTTGAACAATTCCTTCATGTTTTTTCGCAATTGCAGTAATAAAGTGTGTTCAGCTTAAAATTTAAAGTGACAGTAACGGTTTTATTTTAAAACGTTTTTTGTACTTGGTTATCAAGTGTATGCCTGTTTTACATGTCTGAACTACCAGATAGACTGTGTTCTGAATGTGGGGAAGCCAGAATTCCCATTCATTTAAATAAATGTGATTTATGTGACAATGACAATGATGCCCAAGATGATTCCTCAAGTGAGGGGAGTAAGCATGGTACTGCATCATTCCCTCCTTCGTCTACATGAGTCTTGCCCACTCAGGAGGCCCCTAGTACATCTAGCGCGCCAATACTCCTTACTATGCAACAATTAACGGCTGTAATGGATTATTCTGTCAAAAACATTTTAGCCAAAATGAACACTTATCAGCGTAAGCGCGACTGCTCTGGTTTAGATACTGAAGAGCATGACGACGCTGATAATAATATTTCTGAAGGGACCATAACCCAGTCTGATGGGGCCAGGGAGGTTTTGTCTGAGGGAGAAATTACTGATTCAGGGAACATTTCTCAACAAGCTGAACCTGATGTGATTACATTTAAATTTAAGTTGGAACATCTCCGCATTCTGCTTAAGGAGGTATTATCCACTCTGGATGATTGTGACAAGTTGGTCATCCCAGAGAAACTATGTAAAATGGACAAGTTCCTAGAGGTGCCGGGGCTCCCAGAAGCTTTTCCTATACCCAAGCGGGTGGCGGACATTGTTAATAAAGAATGGGAAAGGCCCGGTATTCCTTTCGTCCCTCCCCCCATATTTAAAATATTGTTTCCTATGGTCGACCCCAGAAAGGACTTATGGCAGACAGTCCCCAAGGTCGAGGGAGCGGTTTCCACTGTAAACAAACGCACCACTATACCCATAGAGGATAGTTGTGCTTTCAAAGATCCTATGGATAAAAAATTAGAAGGTTTGCTTAAAAAGATGTTTGTTCAGCAGGGTTACCTTCTACAACCAATTTCATGCATTGTCCCTGTCGCTACAGCCGCATGTTTCTGGTTCGATGAGCTAATAAAGGCGGTCGATAGTGATTCTCCTCCTTATGAGGAGATTATGGACAGAATCAATGCTCTCAAATTGGCTAATTCTTTCACCCTAGACGCCACTTTGCAATTGGCGAGGTTAGCGGCTAAGAATTCTGGGTTTGCTATTCTGGCGCGCAGAGCGCTTTGGTTAAAATCTTGGTCGGCTGCTGCATCTTCCAAGAACAAGCTACTTAACATTCCTTTCAAGGGGAAAACGCTGTTTGGCCCTGACTTGAAAGAGATTATCTCTGATATCACTGGGGGTAAAGGGCCACGCCCTTCCTCAGGATCGGCCTTTCAAGGCCAAAAATAAACCTAATTTTCGTCCCTTTCGTAGAAACGGACCAGCCCAAAGTGCTACGTCCTCTAAGCAAGAGGGTAATACTTCTCAAGCCAAGCCAGCTTGGAGACCAATGCATGGCTGGAACAAGGGAAAGCAGGCCAAGAAACCTGCCACTGCTACCAAGACAGCATGAAATGTTGGCCCCCGATCCGGGATCGGATCTGGTGGGGGGCAGACTCTCTCTCTTCGCTCAGGCTTGGGCAAGAGATGTTCTGGATCCTTGGGCGCTAGAAATAGTCTCCCAAGGTTATCTTCTGGAATTCAAGGGACTTCCCCCGAGGGGGAGATTCCACAGGTCTCAGTTGTCTTCAGACCACATAAAAAGACAGGCATTCTTACATTGTGTAGAAGACCTGTTAAAAATGGGAGTGATTCATCCTGTTCCATTAAGAGAACAAGGATGGGGTTCTACTCCATTCTGTTCATAGTTCCCAAAAAAGAGGGAACGTTCAGACCAATCTTAGATCTCAAGATCTTAAACAAGTTTCTCAAGGTTCCATCGTTCAAGATGGAAACCATTCGAACTATTCTTCCTTCCATCCAGGAAGGTCAATTCATGACCACGGTGGATTTAAAGGATGCGTATCTACATATTCCTATCCACAAGGAACATCATCGGTTCCTAAGGTTCGCATTCCTGGACAAGCATTACCAGTTCGTGGCGCTTCCTTTCGGATTAGCCACTGCTCCAAGGATTTTCACAAAGGTACTAGGGTCCCTTCTAGCTGTGCTAAGACCAAGGGGCATTGCTGTAGTACCTTACTTGGACGACATTCTGATTCAAGCGTCGTCCCTTCCTCAAGCAAAGGCTCACACGGACATTGTCCTGGCCTTTCTCAGATGAACGTGGAAAAGAGTTCTCTATCTCCGTCAACAAGGGTTCCCTTCTTGGGAACAATAATAGACTCCTTAGAAACGAGGATTTTTCTGACAGAGGCCAGAAAAACAAAACTTCTAGACTCTTGTCGGATACTTCATTCTGTTCCTCTTCCTTCCATAGCTCAGTGCATGGAAGTAATCGGGTTGATGGTAGCGGCAATGGACATAGTTCCTTTTGCGCGCATTCATCTAAGACCATTACAACTGTGCATGCTCAGTCAGTGGAATGGGGACTATACAGACTTGTCTCCGAAGATACAAGTAAATCAGAGGACCAGAGACTCACTCCGTTGGTGGCTGTCCCTGGACAACCTTAGTCACAAGGGATGACATTCCGCAGACCAGAGTGGGTCATTGTCACGACCGACGCCAGTCTGATGGGCTGGGGCGCGGTCTGGGGATCCCTGAAAGCTCAGGGTCTTTGGTCTCGGGAAGAATCTCTTCTACCGATAAATACTCTGGAACTGAGAGCGATATTCAATGCTCTCAAGGCTTGGCCTCAGCTAGCGAGGGCCAAGTTCATACGGTTTCAATCAGACAACATGACAACTGTTGCGTATATCAACCATCAGGGGGGAACAAGGAGTTCCCTAGCGATGGAAGAAGTGACCATAATCATTCTATGGGCGGAGTCTCACTCCTGCCACCTGTCTGCTATCCACATCCCAGGAGTGGAATATTGGGAAGCGGATTTTCTGAGTCGTCAGACATTGCATCCGGGGGAGTGAGAACTCCATCCGGAAATCTTTGCCCAAGTCACTCAGCTGTGGGGCATTCCAGACATGGATCTGATGGCCTCTCGTCAGAACTTCAAAGTTCCTTGCTACGGGTCCAGATCCAGGGATCCCAAGGCGGCTCTAGTGGATGCACTAGTAGCACCTTGGACCTTCAAACCAGCTTATGTGTTCCCGCCGTTTCCTCTCATCCCCAGGCTGGTAGCCAGGATCAATCAGGAGAGGGCGTCGGTGATCTTGATAGCTCCTGCGTGGCCACGCAGGACTTGGTATGCAGATCTGGTGAATATGTCATCGGCTCCACCTTGGAAGCTACCTTTGAGACGAGACCTGCTTGTTCAGGGTCCGTTCGAACATCCGAATCTGGTTTCACTCCAGCTGACTGCTTGGAGATTGAACGCTTGATCTTATCGAAGCGAGGATTCTCAGATTCTGTTATCGATACTCTTGTCCAGGCCAGAAAGCCTGTAACTAGAAAGATTTACCACAAAATTTGGAAAAAATATATCTGTTGGTGTGAATCTAAAGGATTCCCTTGGGACAAGGTTAAGATTCCTAAGATTCTATCCTTCCTTCAAGAAGGATTGGAAAAAGGATTATCTGCAAGTTCCCTGAAGGGACAGATTTCTGCCTTGTCTGTGTTACTTCACAAAAAGCTGGCAGCTGTGCCAGATGTTCAAGCCTTTGTTCAGGCTCTGGTTAGAATTAAGCCTGTTTACAAACCTTTGACTCCTCCTTGGAGTCTCAATTTAGTTCTTTCAGTTCTTCAGGGGGTTCCGTTTGAACCCTTACATTCCGTTGATATTAAGTTATTATCTTGGAAAGTTTTGTTTTTAGTTGCAATTTCTTCTGCTAGAAGAGTTTCAGAATTATCTGCTCTGCAGTGTTCTCCTCCTTATCTGGTGTTCCATGCAGATAAGGTGGTTTTACGTACTAAACCTGGTTTTCTTCCAAAAGTTGTTTCTAACAAAAACATTAACCAGGAGCTTATCGTACCTTCTCTGTGTCCGAAACCAGTTTCAAAGAAGGAACGTTTGTTGCACAATTTGGATGTTGTTCGCGCTCTAAAATTCTATTTAGATGCTACAAAGGATTTTAGACAAACATCTTCCTTGTTTGTTGTTTATTCCGGTAAAAGGAGAGGTCAAAAAGCAACTTCTACCTCTCTCTCTTTTTGGATTAAAAGCATCATCAGATTGGCTTACGAGACTGCCGGACGGCAGCCTCCCGAAAGAATCACAGCTCATTCCACTAGGGCTGTGGCTTCCACATGGGCCTTCAAGAACGAGGCTTCTGATGATCAGATATGTGGGGCAGCGACTTGGTCTTCACTGCACACTTTTACCAAATTTTACAAGTTTGATACTTTTGCTTCTTCTGAGGCTATTTTTGGGAGAAAGGTTTTGCAAGCCGTGGTGCCTTCCATTTAGGTGACCTGATTTGCTCCCTCCCTTCATCCGTGTCCTAAAGCTTTGGTATTGGTTCCCACAAGTAAGGATGACGCCGTGGACCGGACACACCTATGTTGGAGAAAACAGAATTTATGTTTACCTGATAAATTACTTTCTCCAACGGTGTGTCCGGTCCACGGCCCGCCCTGGTTTTTTTTTTAATCAGGTCTGATAATTTATTTTCTTTAACTACAGTCACCACGGTACCATATGGTTTCTCCTATGCAAATATTCCTCCTTAACGTCGGTCGAATGACTGGGGTAGGCGGAGCCTAGGAGGGATCATGTGACCAGCTTTGCTGGGCTCTTTGCCATTTCCTGTTGGGGAAGAGAATATCCCACAAGTAAGGATGACGCCGTGGACCGGACACACCGTTGGAGAAAGTAATTTATCAGGTAAACATAAATTCTGTTTTTTACTAGACTATTAATTTTAGGGCCATTTTCAGCAAACTAATTATGAAAAAAACTGCTTTAGATAAACAATAAAAATGGCTGATTGTGATATTCGCATCAAAAATGAGCTCATGTGCAGCTAGATAATTATAGTGATCAACCCCTTGCTCCTCCTATCTGACCTTTAAATCGGGGCCTTTGTTATTACCAACAACTGAGTTTCCAATCCCTGTTTTTAAGAAGAGCAATTTAACTGGTATTTTACTCTGTGATTAAAGGACCAGTCAACACAGTAGATTTACATAATCAACAAATGCAAGATAACAAGACAATGCAATGGCACTTAGTCTGAACTTCAAATGAGTAGTAGATTCTTTTTTTGACAATTTTAAAAGTTATGTCTTTTTCCACTCCCCATTTACCATGTGACAGCCATCAGCCAATCGCAAATGCATACACGTACCATGTGACAGCCTTCAGCCATTCACAAATGCCTACACACTTATTCTTGCACATGCTCAGTAGGAGCTGGCGACTCAAAAACTTTAAATATAAAAAACTGTGCACATTTTGTTAACGGAAGTAAATTGGAAAGTTGTTTAAAATGACATGCTCTATCTGAATAATGAAAGTTTAATTTTGATTGAGTGCCCCTTTAATAGGGACATAATTCATAATTCCTACAACTATGTGTTAACTCTTTGCACAGGTTAAAATTGGCTCCAGAGGCAATATACTACTGTTCCTGAACTTAACCCGCTGGTGCCA
Source organism: Bombina bombina (assembly GCF_027579735.1). NCBI lineage: Eukaryota > Metazoa > Chordata > Amphibia > Anura > Bombinatoridae > Bombina > Bombina bombina. The sequence goes on along the minus strand of NC_069502.1, from coordinate 903,682,304 downwards.
GTAAAGTGATTGTAAACTCTCCCCTTTGAATAAACAGATCCGGAATGTTAGCGATATTTTAAATGGAGTTTAATTAATCAGTTGTAATGAAGATGCAGTATAGCTTACTTTTTATTGTAGCACTGAAATTCAAATACCCCACGCTGGCTGCCCAACGATATGGCTAGAGCGCTGATTGGAGAACAGTTCAAACTGTTAGCTCACTAAAAAGATGGAGCACAGGGTATTTGAATTTTACATCTACATTAAAAAATAAGTTACATTGCATCTTTACTACAACAAATGAATGAAACTCCATCTAAACTATCGATAACATTCCGTATCTGTTTATCCAAAGGGGAGAGTTTACTATCACTTTAATTGGCTCGGTGACTATGGTTAGCTCTGACCGTCCATAATTTTTATTTGCTTAACACCGTTGCAGGGTTAAGATATTGGCAAGCAATTGTATAAGAAAAGATGTTGCATTTGAACATTTTCTTACTGTTGTTTTATGCCTATTAAAGTTTTTCTGTCTACCATATATTTTCAAACATGGTAAAATTATTTAAAAAAAGAGTGACTTATAGTAGCATTGAAAGCTATAAATTATTGCATTAATATGGTATTTTTCTCGCTCTGTGTGTTTGTAGTTAGTCTGTTACTAAAGTACACAGCTTTGTCCCTGTTAAATTTGTTGAGACACTCCCAAGAGTATCCAGGTCTAAACCCCTTCCTGCATATATCCTTCCCCATACCTCAGAACAGGGGTCATCAATTGTGACCCTCCAGAGGTTTTGGAAATACATTTCCTTTAATGCTCATCCAGCATTTCAGCAGGCGGAGTATCATGGAAAATGTAGTTCCAAAACCTCTGGAGGGCCACAGTAGATGACCCCTGCCTCAGAACATTTCCTGGATGCTGAGGTTAAACCGCTTGCCAGAAGTGGCGCATGTATTTTCATACTTATTGTGATGACCAGGGTTTACCAACCCTGCACCAGTCACTTGTTTGGCACAGAAAGGATTAACAGACCCTTTCTACTTTAACTAATCTGTCAGTCTATCCACTCCATGTAAACCTGTGACTTAGTTCAGTGCACCCGCAAGGGTTAACAACACTCTAGTCTGTCCTAGACTTAGAAGAAATGCCCAAAATTCCCCTTTAATGCCACCCACACTAAACTATCTCTAAGCTGCCACCACTTAAGATTTATTATATGGGAAATCTTAGGAACCCAGACTAACAAATTTAAATCCCAGAATACAATTTAGCAAAAAAATAACCTAAAATCACAGTATAAATACTACCAGTCTTTCAGTAACGTGGTTCAAATATTGGACAAAGGCAAAAGCTTAATAAAGGAATGATTTATTATGCAAAATAATATGTACAGTGCATTATTAATAAAAATATGTTAAGTAGAATTATACACAAGCTAACAGTTTTTTTTTAATAAAAAGGAGAAATAACAGAATCCAATACTTTACTAGCTTTAGATATCTGTGCCAGGGAAGATGGTCATTCACTCTGTTGATACATAGCCTCCCATATAGAATGAACCATTTGTATTGTTAAACACAAAAATGTTATACCTGTTTCTTTGATATCAAATTGATGGACTCAACCGTTCTTGTAGATTGGCCAGAAATATCCACTCCCTTCTTTTGCCAGAGATATCCACTCCCCTCTTTTTACAACAAGTCATAAAGTCATAAAGTTCAGAGTCTTTGGCTGAAATTTATAGAACACCTTATAACTTCTGTTTTACATATTCAGCTCATACACCTATATAAGCAATTTCCCAGTGACATCAGGATTAGTTTGATACCAAATAGGACATGGTTGTCATATTTTCATCATCTAGTGTCATAATATGGTTAAAAGCAGGTCTCAAGCTGTACTAGTGTCCTCTTTTTGACCTTATCTAGCTCTCGGTAGAGGGCACTGCTTTTTGTCTCTTGTGCTGACATTTTTACTTACTTGATGCATCAATAGATATAGATATCAATAGATATGCAATAACATTTGGTCAAGTGGAACTTAGAAACTATTTATTAGGGGTTCTGGCTTATCTAATGGAAAACACAGCAACTTATGAAGAAACAAATGTTTTTAGCACACAAGCTAAAGAAAACAAATTCTTTAGCATCTAAATCATGAAGTATTCATGACACTTATTTATAACTTGTTTTTTTTTTTTCTTTTCTTTAGGAAGAAGAAATGCCAGAAGTTGAAATAGACATTGATGATCTTCTAGATGCCTCTAGTGAGGAAGAAAGAGTTAATAAATTACAGGTATTAATCATTTTGTTCTTCAGCGCTGTTAAAATGTTCCTACGTTTCCCATCATGCCTCAACACCCATTTTATATTAAAAAAAACAAACAAACTTTAGTTTCTAAATATTGCTTTTTAGTTTTTCGATAAACAGATGGTAATGTCAAAGCTAAACTTTTATGATTCAAACAGAATATGCAATTTTAAACATTTCCCAATTTAATTTTATTACCTAATTTTCTTTTTTTTTTCTTCTTGGTAGCGTTTGTTGAAAAGCATACCTAGGTAGGCTCAGGAGTAGAAATGCGAGCTAGCTGCTGATTGTTGGCTGCACATATATACCTCTTGTTATTGGCTCATTTGTTTTCAGCTTGCTCCCAGTTGTGTTGCTGCTCCTTCAACAAACAATATCAAGAGAATGAAGCACATTTTGAAATAGAAGGAAATTGGGACAGTGTATAAAATAGTGCTCTATCTGAATCATGAAAGATAGATTTTGTGGTGTCCCTTTAAACCGCTAATGAAAATGATAAATCTACATATTACTCTCAGGCAGATCATTGTTTTAAACATCATTGTACCTAGTATTTATTTACCTTTTAGAGCCAGGGCTTCATTTTAAAGGGACAGTCTACACCAGAATTGGTATTGTTTTAAAAGATAGATAATCCCTTTATTACCCATTCCCCAGTTTTGCATAACCAACACAGTTATATTAATATACTTTTAACCTCTGTGATTATCTTGTATCTAAGCCTCTGGAAACTGCCCCTTTATTTCAGTTCTTTTGACAGACTTGCAGTTTAGCCAATCAGTGCCTGCTCCCAGATAACTTCACGTGCACGAGCACAGTGTTATCTATATGAAATACGTGAACTAATACCCTCTAGTGGTGAAAAACTGTTAAAATGCATTCTGAAAAGAGGTGGCCTTCAAGGTCTAAGAAATTAGCATATGAACCTCCTAGGTTAAGCTTTCAACTAAGAATACCAAGAGAACAAAGCAAAATTGGTGATAAAAGTAAATTGGAAAATTGTTTAAAATTACATGCTCTATGCTAATCATGGAAGTTTATTTTGGCCTAGACTGTCCCTTTAAGATGCTCTAGACTGCCGTAAAGACCAGACTTTCTTTTTAGCAGCTGCAGGTGGTTCCACCAAACGATGGTGACCTGACCACCCCAAATACACTTGTTAAAGATCATGTCCTCTGTTCACTCACTCATGTGCACAATGTTCAGCTTTAGGGGGTAAATAGTGGCTTATCGTGATCCACTGTTTACACTGCTCTGTGTAAATTATAAAGTTGTTTTTTTTTTTTTTTGTTTTTTTTTTGTGTAGTGCATTTCCAGTGTGTTTTTTTTTTTTTTTTATAATTTTATTTTATATTTTTCAGGAATCTCTAGTAGACTGCTACAAACCAACAGATGTAAGTATATATTTTTCTCACACACACTATAAAAGATCACACTTAAAAAAAAGGCATTTAAAGGGACGGTAAAGTTAGTTACATACTCTATATGAATCATGGAAATTTAAAAAACTTTCCATTTTACTTCTGTTTGCTTTGTTTTCTTTATATCCTTTGTTGAAAAACATAGCTAGGTACACTCAAGAGTAGCAATACTACTTTGAACAAGCTGCTGATTGGTGGCTGCTTACAAATGCCTTTAGTTATTGGCTGACCCAATGTGTCCAGCTAGCTCCCAGTAGCGCATTGATCAAGAGAACAAAGCAAATTCGATGACACAAGTAGATTGGAAAGTTCTTTAACATTTTAAGTTCTGAGTCATAAAAAAAAACACATTTTGGTTTCATGTCCATTTAAATATCAAACAGAAGTAGGTGGAAGGCTTAGCATATACAGCTGTAGGTTAGGGACCCAGGTGAGAGGCCTTGCAAGGGAAATGTGGTCAAATGCTGCAACACTGAAGTGTAGGCTTTTAATCTAGCTGTGGCATCTGAGTGAGGGATATTTTGTGTCTTGTGATCTTCACTCCAGACAAACCTAGGCCCAACATTTACTGCCTGAGTTACTGGATATAAACCCAGCTGTCAGTGAGTACCCAGAGCTGTGAGTTGTGCATGAGACGTGTACCCACTCTGTATTGCAGTCTGTCTCTTTGTGGTGTGTGTGTATAAGATAATCTGGAAGCATTGTGGTAATGAGAGTTTTCTTTCCTAAGATACGGTGAGTCCACGGAATCATCAATTGCTGTTGGGAATATCACTCCTGGCCAGCAGGAGGCGGCATAGAGCAGCACAGAAAAGCTGCTAAATTTCTCTTGCCTTCCCACAATTCCAAGTCATTCTTTTTGCCTTCAGTGCAAGGAGGTGGTGAAGTTTTTAGTGTCAACTAAGGATTTTCGCCAGTCTTCTGCCCTGTTTGTTTCTCTGGGAAACATAAAGGTCAGAAAGCTTCTGCTACTTCTTTCTCTCTGGTTGAGAAGTATATTTGGTTTTGCTTATGAGACTGCCGGGCGCAGTCTCCTAAGAGAATTACAGCTCATTCCACTAGGGCTGTCTCTCTTTCTTGGGTTTTCAAAAATGAAGCTTCTCTGGAACTGTTTGGCAAGGCTGCAACTTGGTCTTCTCTGCATACCCTGTGAACATTTTTCAAATTTGATTATTTTGCCTCGGCTGAGGTTCTTTTGGGAGAAAGGTTCTTTAAGCGATGGTGCCTTCTGTTTGTTACCTGTCTTGTCCCTCCCTAATCATCGGTGTCCTCTAGCTTGGGTATTGGTTCCCAACAGTAATTGATGATTCCGTGGATTCACCGTTTCTTAGGAAAGAAAACTAAATTTATGCTTACCTGATAAATTTTATTTATTTCCGGATACGGTGAGTCCACAGCCCGCCCTTTATTTTAAGACATTTATTTTTAACTTTAACCTCAGGCACCTCTACACCTTGTGTTATTTCCTTTTTCTCCATTTTCCTTCGGTCAAATGACTGGGGATTGTGGGAAGGTAAGTGACCTTTAGCAGCTTTGCTGTGATGCTCTTTGCCTCCTCCTGCTGGCCAGGAGTGATATTCCCAACAGTAATTGATGATCCCGTGGACTCACCATATCCGGAAATAAATGCATTTATCAGGTAAGGTTTTTGTAGAAAAACTGCTCAACTGACCTAGTTGTACTGTCACTTCATATTTACACGAATTTGTACCTGTGTCTCCCATAGCATAGAAATCAGCTGTCCCATCAAAGCAAAATGCAGTTCTTGTCGAACACTAAGAACATATTTTAATACGTTACAAAAGTATTTGTACTCTCTTAACTTTTCAAATGCACCATTAACTGCAAGATTAACCGCAAGGGCTCAAAAGCAGCATTCCCTGCTTTATACATTGAGCCCTTAGTCTGCATTTCAAAATAGTAGTGTTTTTTTGTTTGTTTTTTTACAAACTTTGTTCAACGTGATATAACAGTCCCTCCTCTCATGTTGGCACAGCCGACGATGTTGCACAAGTCCTCGCAATGATTGCTCACTGTGAAGGCGGGCAGACAGGTTCAAAGTCTGGAAACTTGGTTCCATCTCTGTCCTCTGCAGTTGTGCATGCTGAGGCAATGGAACGGCGGTCACTCGGATCTGTCCCAACAGATCTCTCTGGACAACCGGGCGAGGGACTCTCTCTCTCTTGGTGGCTTCGTCCAGATCAGCTGTCACCGGGGACATCCTTCCTGAGACCATCCTGGGAGATTGTGACTACGGTCGCGAGCCTCTCGGGATAGGAAGCTGGTTTGGGTGCCAAGAAGGCACAGGGCAGGTGGAGTTGGGAGGAGTCACTACTTCCGATCAACATCATGGAAGTTCGAGCGATCTGCATCTCTCTGAGGGATTGGTCCCTCCTTGGTTCGTAACAGTTCATCAGATTCCAGTCGGACAACATAACCTCGGTGGTGTACATCAACCACCAGGGGGGAGAACGAGAAGCTAGCAAAAGCAAAAAATAGGCAGGTACTCTCCAAACCGCAAAGTGTTTAAAAGCAATAACACTTTTATTGGAACATTTAAAAGAATGTATGCAGACAAGGCAGTGAAGGTAACAGACAGCCTAACATGTTTCACGCCACAACAGGCGCTTACTCATAGACTAAAGTCTGTGTCTAAACTCAACACCTTTATTTGAAAGCGAGGCGGCAAAATTAACCCTCTCACATCCAAACAAAAGTGAAAACAAACAGAGTTAAAACATTACCTATATGTAAGACACTGTGTATTATATGGCTCAGATTTATAATATTAAAATTATAAATACCAACTGAGACTTTGTTTACCTAGTTTCTAATTGTTCTCAATGCTTATCACATCTTAAAAAAAGATAGATATTTATTTAGAATGCATTTTGAGAATATTTGGAAAGTGGAAAACATAGTTAATAAACGATTGTGACATAATAGTTTTGCAACTAGCTGCAACAATAAATGTTATTCAAACAGTGCAGTCCAAGTGTACAATTCAATAATATATAAACATTGTAAATGACTTTTTACAGAGTATGCAAAAAAATGCAGAAAAACATTTAAGAGATTACAGTAAAATTTGGACATATATTAGGAATCGATAATGTTGGAATATTGTCTCATATCAAATAATATTAGATGGGTTAATAGGAACCATCTTACTTGATTTAATAAGACCAAAGTTTATGTATAGTATAATTCCATTTTCTCCAACATAGGTGTGTCCGGTCCACGGCGTCATCCTTACTTGTGGGAGATTCTCTTCCCCAACAGGAAATGGCAAAGAGCCCAGCAAAGCTGGTCACATGATCCCTCCTAGGCTCCGCCTACCCCAGTCATTCTCTTTGCCGTTGTACAGGCAACATCTCCACGGAGATGGCTTAGAGTTTTTTAGTGTTTAACTGTAGTTTTTTATTATTCAATCAAGAGTTTGTTATTTTAAAATAGTGCTGGTATGTACTATTTACTCAGAAACAGAAAAGAGATGAAGATTTCTGTTTGTATGAGGAAAATGATTTTAGCACCGTAACTAAAATCCATGGCTGTTCCACACAGGACTGTTGAGAGCAATTAACTTCAGTTGGGGGAACAGTGTGCAGTCTCTTACTGCTTGAGGTATGACACATTCTAACAAGACGATGTAATGCTGGAAGCTGTCATTTTCCCTATGGGATCCGGTAAGCCATGTTTATTAAGATAGTAAATAAGGGCTTCACAAGGGCTTATTAAGACTGTAGACTTTTTCTGGGCTAAATCGATTCATTATTAACACATATTTAGCCTTGAGGAATCATTTATTCTGGGTATTTTGATATGATTATATCGGCAGGCACTGTTTTAGACACCTTATTCTTTAGGGGCTTTCCCTAATCATAGTCAGAGCCTCATTTTCGCGCCGGTATGGCGCACTTGTTTTTGAGGACAGCATGGCATGCAGCTGCATGTGTGTGGAGCTCTGATACATAGAAAAGTCTTTCTGAAGGCATCATTTGGTATCGTATTCCCCTTTGGGCTTGGTTGGGTCTCAGCAAAGCAGATTCCAGGGACTGTAAAGGGGTTAAATATAAAAACGGCTCCGGTTCCGTTATTTTAAGGGTTAAAGCTTCCAAATTTGGTGTGCAATACTTTTAAGGCTTTAAGACACTGTGGTGAAATTTTGGTGAATTTTGAACAATTCCTTCATACTTTTTCGCAATTGCAGTAATAAAGTGTGTTTAGTTTAAAATTTAAAGTGACAGTAACGGTTTTATTTTAAAACGTTTTTTGTGCTTTGTTATCAAGTTTATGCCTGTTTAACATGTCTGAACTACCAGATAGATTGTGTTCTGACTGTGGGGAAACCAAGGTTCCTTCTCATTTAACTATATGTATTTTATGTCATAAAAAAATTTAGTAAAAATGATGCCCAAGATGATTCCTCAAGTGAGGGGAGTAAGCATGGTACTGCATCATCCCCTCCTTCGTCTACACCAGTCTTGCCCATACAGGAGGCCCCTAGTACATCTAGTGCGCCAATACTCCTTACTATGCAACATTTAACGGCTGTAATGGATAATTCTATCAAAAACATTTTAGCCAATATGCCCACTTATCAGCGAAAGCGCGACTGCTCTGTTTTAGAAAATTCTGTAGAGCATGAGAACGCTGATGATATGGTTTCTGAAGGGCCCCTACACCAGTCTGAGGGGGCCAGGGAGGTTTTGTCTGAGGGAGAAATTTCAGATTCAGGAAACATTTCTCAACAAGCTGAACCTGATGTGATTACTTTTAAATTTAAGTTGGAACATCTCCGCGCTCTGCTTAAGGAGGTGTTATCCAATTTGGATGATTGTGATTATCTGGTCATTCCAGAACCACTATGTAAAATGGAAAAGTTCTTAGAGGCCCCGGGGCCCCCCGAAGCTTTTCCTATATCCAAGCGGGTGGCGTACATTGTTAGTAAAGAATGGGACAGGCCCGGTATACCTTTAGTACCTCCCCCCATATTTATAAAATTGTTTTCCTATAGTCGACCCCAGAAAGGACTGATGGCAGACAGTCCCCAAGGTCGAGGGGGCGGTTTCTACTCTACACAAGCGCGCCACTATACCCATAGAAGATAGTTGTGCTTTCCAAGATCCTATGGATAAAAAATTAGAAGGTCTGCTAAAGATGTTTGTTCAGCAAGGTTCCCTTCTACAACCAATTGCATGCATTGTCCCTGTCACTGCAGCCGCGTGTTTCTAGTTTGATGAGCTAGGAAAGGCGATTATTAGTAATTCTTCTTCTTATGAGGAGATTATGGACAGAATTCGTGCTCTTAAATTGGCTAATTCTTTCACCCTAGACGCCACCTTGCAATTGGCTAGGTTAGCGGCGAAAAAATTCTGGGTTTGCTATTGCGGCGCAGAGCGCTTTGGTTAAAATCTTGGGCAGCGGATGCGTCTTCCAAGAACAAATTGCTTGACATTCCTTTCAAGGGGAAAACACTCTTTGGCCCTGACTTGAAAGAGATTATCTCTGATATCACTGGGGGCAAGGGCCACGCCCTTCCTCAGGATAGGTCTTTTCAAGACCAAAAATAAACCTAAGTTTCGTCCCTTTCGCAGAAACGGATCAGCCCCAAGGGCTACGTCCTCTAAGCAGGAAGGTAATACTTCTCAAGCCAATCCAGCCTGGAGACCTATGCAAGGCTGGAACAAAGGAAAGCAGGCCAGGAAACCTGCCACTGCTACCAAGACAGCATGAAATGCGGGCCCCCGATCCGGGACCGGATCTGGTGGGGGGCAGACTCTCTCTCTTCGCTCAGGCAAGAGATGTTCTGGATCCTTGGGCGCTAGAAATAGTCTCCCAAGGTTATTCTCTGGAGTTCAAGGGGCTTCCTCCAAGGGGGAGGTTCCACAGGTCTCAGTTGTCTTCAGACCACATAAGAAGACAGGCATTCTTACATTGGGTAGAAGACCTGCTAAAAATGGGAGTGATTCATCCTGTTCCATTAGGAGAACAAGGGATGGGGTTCTACTCCAATCTGTTCATAGTTCCCAAAAAAGAGGGAACGTTCAGACCAATCTTAGATCTCAAGATCTTGAACAAGTTTCTCAAGGTTCCATCGTTCAAGATGGAAACCATTCGAACACTTCTTCCTTCCATCCAGGAAGGTCAATTCATGACCAAGGTGGATTTCAAGGATGCGTATCTACATATTCCTATCCACAAGGAACATCATCGGTTCCTAAGGTTTGTATTCCTGGACAAGCATTTCCAGTTCGTGGCATTTTCTTTCGGATTAGCCACTGCTCCTAGAATTTTCTCATAGGTACTAGGGTCCCTTCTGGCGGTGCTAAGACCAAGGGGCATTGCTGTAGTACCTTACTTGGACGACATTCTGATTCGAGCGTCGTCCCTTCCTCAAGTAAAGGCTCACACGGACATTGTCCTGGCCTTTCTCAGATCTCACGGATGGAAAGTGAACGTGGAAAAGAGTTCTCTATCTCCGTCAACGAGGGTTCCCTTCTTGGGAACTATAATAGACTCCTTAGAAATGAGGATTTTTCTGACAGAAGCCAGAAAAACAAAACTTCTAGACTCTTGTCGGATACTTCATTCCGTTCCTCTTCCTTCCATAGCGCAGTGCATGGAAGTGATAGGTTTGATGGTAGCGGCAATGGACATAGTTCCTTTTGTGCGCATTCATCTAAGACCATTACAACTGTTCATGCTCAGTCAGTGGAATGGGGACTATTCAGACTTGTCTCCGAAGATACAAGTAAATCAGAGGACCAGAGATTCATTCCGTTGGTGGCTGTCCCTGGACAACCTGTCACAAGGGATGACCTTCCGCAGACCAGAGTGGGTCATTGTCACGACCGACGCCAGTCTGATGGGCTGGGGCGCGGTCTGGGGATCCCTGAAAGCTCAGGGTCTTTGGTCTCGGGTAGAATCTCTTCTACCGATAAATATTCTGGAACTGAGAGCGATATTCAATGCTCTCAAAGCTTGGCCTCGGCTAGCGAGGGCCAAGTTCATACATCAACCATCAGGGGGGAACAAGGAGTTCCCTAGCGATGGAAGAAGTGACCAAAATCATTCTATGGGCGGAGTCTCACTCCTGCCACCTGTCTGCTATCCACATCCCAGGAGTGGAAAATTGGGAAGCGGATTTTCTGAGTCGTCAGACATTGCATCCGGGGGAGTGGGAACTCCATCCGGAAATCTTTGCCCAAGTCACTCAACCGTGGGGCATTCCAGACATGGATCTGATGGCCTCTCGTCAGAACTTCAGAGTTCCTTACTACGGGTACAGATCCAGGGATCCCAAGGCGGCTCTAGTGGATGCACTAGTAGCACCTTGGACCTTCAAACTAGCTTATGTGTTCCCGCCGTTTCCTCTCATCCCCAGGCTGGTAGCCAGGATCAATCAGGAGAGGGCGTCGGTGATTTTGATAGCTCCTGCGTGGCCACGCAGGACTTGGTATGCAGATCTGGTGAATATGTCATCGGCTCCACCATGGAAGCTACCTTTGAGAGACCTTCTTGTTCTAGGTCCGTTCGACCCACTCCAGCTGACTGCTTGGAGATTGAACGCTTGATCTTATCAAAGCGAGGGTTCTCAGATTCTGTTATTAATACTCTTGTTCAGGCCTGAAAGCCTGTAACCAGAAAAATTACCACATAATTTGGTATATCTGTTGGTGTGAATCTGCAGGATTCCCTTGGGACAAGGTTAAGATTCCTAAGAGTCTATCCTTCCTTCGAGAAGGATTGGAAAAAGGATTATCTGCAAGTTCCTTGATGGGACAGATTTCTGCCTTGTCTGTGTTACTTCACAAAAAGCTGGCAGCTGTGCCAGATGTTCTAGCCTTTGTTCAGGCTCTGGTTAGAATCAAGCCTGTTTACAAAATTTTGACTCCTCCTTGGAGTCTCAACCTAGTTCTTTCAGTTCTTCAGGGGGTTCCGTTTGAACCCTTACATTCCGTTGATATTATGTTATTATCTTGGAAAGTTTTGTTTTTGGTTGCAATTTCTTCTGCTAGAAGAGTTTCAGAATTATCTGCTCTGCAGTGTTCTTCTCCTTATCTGGTGTTCCATGCAGATAAGGTGGTTTTGCGTACTAAACCTGGTTTTCTTCCAAAAGTTGTTTCTAACAAAAACATTAACCAGGAGATAGTTGTGCCTTCTTTGTGTCCTAATCCAGTTTCAAAGAAGGAACGTTTGTTGCACAACTTGGATGTAGTTCGTGCTCTCAAATTTTACTTAGCAGCTACTAAGGATTTCAGACAAACTTTGTCTTTGTTTGTTGTTTATTCTGGTAAACGGAGAGGTCAAAAAGCAACTTCTACCTCTCTCTCCTTCTGGATTAAAAGCATTATCCGATTGGCTTATGAGACTGCCGGACGGCAGCCTCCTGAAAGAATCACAGCTCACTCCACTAGGGCTGTGGCTTCCACATGGGCCTTCAAGAACGAGGCTTCTGTTGATCAGATATGTAAGGCAGCGACTTGGTCTTCACTGCACACTTTTTCTAAATTTTACAAATTTGATACTTTTGCTTCTTCTGAGGCTATTTTTGGGAGAGAGGTTTTGCAAGCCGTGGTGCCTTCCATTTAGGTGACCTGATTTGCTCCCTCCCTTCATCCGTGTCCTAAAGCTTTGGTATTGGTTCCCACAAGTAAGGATGACGCCGTGGACCGGACACACCTATGTTGGAGAAAACAGAATTTATGTTTACCTGATAAATTACTTTCTCCAACGGTGTGTCCGGTCCACGGCCCGCCCTGGTTTTTTTAATCAGGTCTGATAATTTATTTTCTTTAACTACAGTCACCACGGTAACATATGGTTTCTCCTATGCAAATATTCCTCCTTAACGTCGGTCGAATGACTGGGGTAGGCGGAGCCTAGGAGGGATCATGTGACCAGCTTTGCTGGGCTCTTTGCCATTTCCTGTTGGGGAAGAGAATATCCCACAAGTAAGGATGACGCCGTGGACCGGACACACCGTTGGAGAAAGTAATTTATCAGGTAAACATAAATTCTGTTTTTGTGAGGGGCTAAAACAGGTAAGTAAGAAAGAGTATGTTCACTTTATGGATAAGTACTGAAATTAATTATCTATAAAGTAGTTAATGTCACATTCCCTATTCATACCTGTTGGTGAACGTGTACATAGTTTTAAAATCCAGGGAGAAACCTCACTCAATGTTCAGATTAACAATGTCTCAGGGAGCTGAGAGTAAACAGTCTTTCAGGGTGACTTGCTAGAAGATGTAGGGCTGGAGGAGCTTTGCCTTCTGATTGAAGTGTCTGGCGGCTTTGTTTTTTTATGAGTGGCAGTACGCCACGATTCTGCGGGATTGCTCAGTCTCTTAGGAATTTGGAGTGCTTCCTGTGAGGAACAGAAAGTCTGGATGTCCTCTGGGGTCCTGCAGACAATGCGGGTGTTGTTGCTGATGGTCCAGTCATTGGTTGGGAAGCCCCATCTGTAGGGTATCCTTTTGTTTCTTAATAAGGTTGTGAGAGGCGAGAACTCTGTCCTGGTTGACAGATCTTGAAAGAATTGCAGAACGTTGCCTCTGAAGCGTATAGGCTGATTTTTTCGGGATTGGTTTAAGAGCATTTCTCTCTCTTGGAAGTTCTTGAAGCGTATTACTATATCTCTTGGCGAGGCTGAGTCCGGTTGTTTTGGTCTCATTGTTCTGTGTGCCCTGACCCACTGGATATCGTCCAAATAAGACGGATCTTTCAAATGGTGGAACAGGTCTTGGAGGTAAACAGGAAAGTCTCTTGGCAGTACCGACTCAGGTACTCCCCTAATGTGCACATTTTTGCGCCTGCTGCAATTCTCTAAGTCGTCCAGTTTTTCTTTAAGTGAAAGAATGGTTTCTTGCTGAGAAGTTAGTTGCTCCGTCAGTTGTTGTAAGTCTCCTTTGATGATATCTTGATAACCTTCCAAAGTCTCAACCTGAAAGCCTAGCGTATGAATGTCCTGTTTAATCTCTGCCAGTTCCTCTCTGATACAGGATTGGACTATGTCCCCAGTATCTTGTTTTGAGGGTAAATTTTGCAGGAAGGCAGACGAAAGTTGGTAGTTCTCAGATCGAGTGTTGCTGGCTTGGGAATCTTGGGAAAGGGCAAGAGGAGATTTTTCTCTGGGCTTGTGGTTAGTAGGAGAGATGTTAGTTGGGTCTGGGCATTGCAAAAATGATGACATAGTGAAAGATTTTCCTGTTGCAGGCTTTGTCAACTTGTCTTGCTTTGTGGTACGTTTAGACGCCGTGATAGGCAGTGTGTAAGCCTGGTAGAGGGAGAGGGGTATAAGAATAGGGTGTCTCTGTGCTATATAATATCTTTTTGAAAAATGGGATTGACAGGCGGGCAGTATGAGATGTAAGCTGGTCAATTTGGGATGTTTCAGAATGCAGGAAACTGATTCCTGGGATTTATAGAAATAATGATGCCTTTGATTTTACTGGTGGGGTTTGTGGAGGGTTTTTTTTTTTTTGTTTGTTTTTTTGGGAGCAATATTTCTCTTGTAAGGTGTATCCAGTCCACTGATCATCCATTACTTGTGGGATATTCTCCTTCCCAACAGGAAGCTGCAAGAGAATCACCCACAGCAGAGCTGTCTATATAGCTCCTCCCCTAACTGCCACTACCAGTCATTCTCTTGCAGCTCTCGACAAGATAGGAAGTAGCTAGAGAGATGTGGTAAATTTATTTAGTTTATCTTCAATCAAAAGTTTATTATTTTCAAATGGTACCGGAGTTGTACTGTTTTAGCCTCAGGCAGAAAGTTGAAGAAGAGTCTGCCTGTGGTTTTTGATGATCTTAGCAGGTTGTAACTAAGATCCATTGCTGTTCTCACACATAACTGAAGAGATGAGGTAACCAGCTGGGGGAATGGCGTGCAGGGTCTCCTGCTATGAGGTATGTGCAATTTAAATTTTTCTAGAGAAATGAATATGCTAGAAAATGCTGTTAATACCGGATTTATTTAAGGTAAGCCTGATTACAGTGATTTAATAACGACTAGTATCATGCTTACTGTAAAAGGTAATATTCTTATTACTTTCTCACATTACTGAAAATAAGATAACGTTTGCTGGAAGTGTTTAAACGTTTTTTTCTACATATTGGGGATAAAACTTTATTGGGGCCCAGTTTTTCCACATGGCTGGCTAGATTTTACCTAGGGATAGTTTTTTATGGCCCTCTCACTGTGAGTACGGGTTGGGAGGTGCCAAATTTTAGGCCTAAATCGTGCAGTAGTTTTTGCAGCTTGAGACTTCCAGCTTCCCTGAAGGAGTCCCCTGAACACTTAGGACCTCTACAAAGGGTTTTTGTGCCTTCAAAAGTCGTTGTATGAGCAGGTAGGGCCACAGCAGAGCTGTGGCAGTTTGTTGTGACTGTTAAAAAAACGTTTATATCGTGTTTTTTTTATCCGTTTTTGAAACTAAGGGGTTAATCATCCATTTGCAAGTGGGTGCAATGCTCTGTTAGTCTATTATACACACTGTAAAAATTTCGTAAGATTTACTGCTTTTTATCACTGTTTTTCAATTTCTGACAAAATTTGTTTCTCTTAAAGGCACAGTACCGTTTTTATTTTTTGCTTGTTTACATTTATCAAAGTGTTTTCCAAGCTTGCTGGTCTCATTGCTAGTCTGTTTAAACATGTCTGACATAGAGGAAACTAATTGTTCATTATGTTTAGAAGCCATTGTGGAACCCCCTCTTAGAATGTGTACCAAATGTACTGATTTTACTTTAAGTTATAAAGATCATATTCTGTCTTTAAAAGATTTATCACCAGAGGAAATTGACAAGGGGGAAGTTATGCCGACTAACTCGCCCCACGTGTCAGAACCTTTGTTTCCTTCTACTCAAGTGGCGCCAAGTACATCTTGCGTGCCCATGGTGTTTACTTTACAAGACATGGCGGCAGTTATGGATCCATACCCTTACAGCGGTATTGTCCAAACTACCAGGGTTACAAGGAAAGCGAGACAGCTCTGGGACTAGAAAAAATACAGAGCTCTCTGACGCTTTAGTAGCTATGTCTGATATCCCCTCACAATATGCAGAAGCTGAGGCAGGAGAGCTTATTTCTGTGGGTGATTTTTCTGACTCAGGGAAGATGCTTCAACCTGATTCTGATATGTCTACATTTAAATTTAAACTTTAACATCTCCGCGTGTTGCTCAGGGAGGTTTTAGCTACTCTGGATGACTGTGACACCATTATAGTGCCAGAGAAATTGTGTAGATTGGATAAGTACTATGCAGTGCCTGTTTACACTGATGTTTTTCCAATACCTAAAAGGTTTTCAGAAATTATTACTAAGGAATGGGATAGACCAGGTGTACCGTTCTCTCCCCCTCCTATTTTTAAGAAAATGTTTCCAATAGATGCCGCTACACGGGACTTATGGCAAACGGTCCCTAAGGTGGATGGAGCAGTTTCTACCCTAGCTAAGCGTACAACTATTCCCGTCGAGGACAGTTGTGTTTTCCAAGATCCAATGGATAAAAAGTTAGAGGGTTACCTTAAGAAAATGTTTATTCAACAAGGTTTTATTCTCCAGCCTCTTGCATGCATTGCCCCGGTCACTGCTGCTGCGGCCTTCTGGTTTGAGTCTCTGGAAGAGGCCTTACAGGTAGAAACTCCATTGGATGATATACTTGACAAGCTTAAAGCGCTTAAGCTAGCCAATTCATTTGTTTCTGACGCTGTCGTTCATTTAACCAAACTAACGGCTAAGAACTCAGGTTTTGCTATACAGGCGCGTAGGGTGCTATGGCTTAAATCCTGGTCAGCTGACGTTACTTCAATGTCTAAGCTTCTCAACATTCCCTTCAAGGGGCAGACCCTATTCGGGCCTGGACTGAAGGAGATAATTTCTGATATTACTGGAGGAAAAGGTCATGCCCTTCCTCAGGATAGGTCTAATAAATTAAGGACCAAACAAACTAATTTTCGTGCCTTTTTAAGACGAGCACGGCATCAACTCCCTCTAATGCAAAACAAGAGGGAAATTTTGCCCAGTCCAAGCCGGTCTGGAGACCTAACCAGGCCTGGAACAAAGGTAAGCAGGCCAAGAAGCCTGCTGCTGCCTCTAAGACAGCATGAAAGATCAGCCCCCGATCCGGTAACGGATCTAGTAGGGGGCAGACTTTCTCTCTTCGCCCAGGCTTGGGCAGGAGATGCCCAGGATCCCTTGGCGTTGGAAATTGTGTCCCAGGGATATCTTCTGGACTTCAAAGCTTCTTCCCCAAAAGGAAGATTTCACCTCTCACAATTATCTGCAGACCAGATAAAGAGAGAGGCATTCTTACATTGTGTTAAAGACCTCCTAGTTATGGGAGTGATCCACCCAGTTCCAAAGGAGGAACAGGGGCAAGGCTTCTATTCAAATCTTTGTGGTTCCCAAGAAAGAGGGAACCTTCAGACCAATCTTAGATCTCAAGATCCTAAAAAAAATTCTCAGGGTCCCATCTTTCAAGATGGAGACTATTCGAACCATCCTACCTATGATCCAGGAGGGTCAATACATGACTACCGTGGACTTAAAGGATGCTTATCTTCACATTCCGATACACAAAGATCATCATCGGTTTCTCAGGTTCGCCTTCCTGGACAGGCATTACCAGTTTGTGGCTCTTCCCTTTGGGTTAGCTACGGCACCAAGAATCTTTACGAAGGTTCTGGGGTCACTTCTGGCAGTCCTAAGGCCGCGGGGCATAGCAGTAGCCCCTTAGACGACATTCTGATACAGGCGTCAAATTTCCAAATTGCCAAGTCCCATACGGACATTGTTCTGGCATTCCTGAGGTCTCATGGGTGGAAAGTGAACGAAAAGAAGAGTTCTCTATCCCCTCGCACAAAAGTTTCCTTCCTGGGAACTCTGATAGATTCTGTAGAAATGAGGATTTCTCTTGTTAAGTGTATCCAGTCCACGGATCATCCATTACTTATGGGATATTCTCCTTCTCAACAGGAAGTTGCAAGAGGATCACCCACAGCAGAGCTGCTATATAGCTCCTCCCCTAACTGCCATATCCAGCCATTCTCTTGCAACCCTCAACAAAGATGGAGGTCGTAAGAGGAGAGTGGTATTTTTATACTTAGTTTATTTCTTCAATCAAAAGTTTATTTTTAAATGGTACCGGAGTGTGCTGTTTATCTCAGGCAGTATTTAGAAGAAGAATCTGCCTGCATTTCCTATGATCTTAATGGAAGTAACTAAGATCCATGGCTGTTCTCAAATATTCTGAGGAGTGAGGTAACTTCAGAGAGGGAATGGCGTGCAGTTTTTCCTGCAATAAGGTATGTGCAGTTAATATTTTTCTAGGGATGGAATTTGCTAGAAAATGCTGCTTATACCGGATTAATGTAAGTAAAGTCTTAAATGCAGTGATAGCTACTGGTATCAGGCTTATTAATAGAGATGCATACTCTTATAAAAATGTAATATAAAACGTTTGCTGGCATGTTAATCGTTTTTATATATGTTTGGTGACAAAACTTATTGGGGCCTAGTTTTTTTTCCACATGGCTGGTTTGATTTCTGCCTAGAGACAGTTTCCTGAAGCTTTCCACTGTTGCAATATGAGTGGGAAGGGCCTATTTTAGTGCTTTTCTGTGCAGATAAAAATACTGACAGAGACATTCAGCTTCCCTCTGCATGATACAGGAAATCTCTGAAGGGCTCAAAAGGCTTCAAAGTCGTGTTTGAGGAGGGTAACAATCACAGTAGACTATGGCAGTTGTTGTGACTGTGTTTAAAAAACGTTTTTGTCATTTATTATTCTGTTTTTGTTATTAAGGGGTTAATCATCCATTTGCAAGTGGGTGCAATGCTCTGCTGACTTGTTACATACATTGTAAAAATGTTGTTAGTTTCACTGTTATTTCAAATTTTGTCAATTTGTTTCTCTTAAAGGCATAGTAACGTTTTTTTTTATAGTGCTTGTTAACTTGCTTTAAAGTGTTTTCCAAGCTTGCTAGTCTCATTGCTAGTCTGTACAAACATGTCTGAAACAGAGGATGCTTGTTCATTATGTTTAAAAGCCATGGAGGAGCCCCATAGGAGAATGTGTACTAAATGTATTGATTTCACCTTAAACAGTAAAGATCAGTCTTTATCTATAAAAGAATTGTCACCAGAGGGGTCTGTCGAGGGGGAAGTTATGCCGACTAACTCTCCCCATGTGTCGGACCCTTCGCCTCCCGCTCAAGGGACGCACGCTAATATGGCGCCAAGTACATCAGGGACGCCCATAGCGATTACTTTGCAGGACATGGCTGCAATCATGAATAATACCCTGTCAGAGGTATTATCCAGATTGCCTGAATTGAGAGGCAATCGCGATAGCTCTGGCATTAGACGAGATACAGAGCGCGTAGATGCTGTAAGAGCCATGTCTGATACTGCGTCACAATATGCAGAACATGAGGACGGAGAGCTTCAGTCTGTGGGTGACGTCTCTGATTCGGGGAGACCTGATTCAGAGATTTCTAATTTTAAATTTAAGCTTGAGAACCTCCGTGTATTGCTTGGGGAGGTATTAGCTGCTCTGAATGACTGTGACACAATTGCAGTGCCAGAGAAATTGTGTAGACTGGATAAATACTATGCAGTGCCAGTGAGTACTAATGTTTTTCCAATACCTAAAAGGCTTACAGAAATTATTAGTAAGGAGTGGGATAGGCCCAGTGTGCCCTTTTCCCCACCTATATTTAGAAAAATGTTTCCAATAGATGCCACTACACGGGACTTATGGCAGACTGTCCCTAAGGTGGAGGGAGCAGTTTCTACTTTAGCAAAGCGTACCACTATCCCGGTTGAGGACAGTTGTGCTTTTTCAGATCCAATGGATAAAAAATTAGAGGGTTACCTTAAGAAAATGTTTATTCAACAAGGTTTTATTTTACAGCCCCTTGCATGCATTGCGCCTGTCACTGCTGCGGCGGCATTCTGGTTTGAGGCCCTGGAAGAGGCCATCCATACAGCTCCATTGACTGAAATTATCGACAAGCTTAGAGCTCTTAAGCTAGCTATCTCATTTGTTTCTGATGCCATTGTTCATTTGACTAAACTAACGGCTAAGAATTCCGGATTCGCCATCCAGGCGCGTAGGGCGCTATGGCTCAAATCCTGGTCAGCTGATGTGACTTCAAAGTCTAAATTACTCAACATTCCTTTCAAGGGGCAGACCTTATTCGGGCCTGGTTTGAAAGAAATTATTGCTGACATTACTGGAGGTAAGGGTCATTCCCTTTCTCAGGACAGGGCCAAATCAAAGGCCAGACAGTCTAATTTTCGTGCCTTTCGAAATTCCAAGGCAGGTGCAGCATCAACTTCCTCCGCTTCAAGACAAGAGGGAACTTTTGCTCAATCTAAGCAGGCCTGGAATCCTAACCAGTCCTGGAACAAAGGCAAGCAGGCCAGAAAGCCTGCTGCTGCCTCTAAGACAGCATGAAGGAACGGCCCCCTATCCAGCGACGGATCTAGTAGGGGGCAGACTTTTTCTCTTCGCCCAGGCGTGGGCAAGAGATGTTCAGGATCCCTGGGTGTTGGAGATCATATCTCAGGGATATCGTCTGGACTTGAAATCTCCCTTGTGAAGGGAAAGCTTTGATCTTTCAAGGTTATCTGCAAATCAGATAAAGAAAGAGGCATTCCTACGCTGTGTGCAAGACCACCTAGTAATGGGAGTGATCCATCCAGTTCCGCGGATGGAACAAGGACAGGGTTTTTATTCAAATCTGTTTGTGGTTCCCAAAAAAGAGGGAACCTTCAGACCAATTTTGGATCTAAAGATCTTAAACAAATTCCTCTCGGGGGCGGAGCCAACTGCCGAACAGGAGAGACGTCTTGTAAAAGAGCTCTCTCTCAGCCAGCTAATTTAGGTATAAATAAGCTATTTGAAATACCTGAATCCTAAAATAATTTACTTAATTATACATTATAAGGTATCCTGATTGGGTAAAGCATAGGATCTGTGACTTATCTGGATTGTGTGAGAGACGCTTCAGGAGTGTGATCTGCAGCAGCCATACCGCCATTGAAAGGAACAGTTTCATAGAGACAAACTTCCTCTACACTAACCTTAGTCTTTTAGTTCAATATGGAGAAGGATTGTTACATACAGATAAGAGCGCTGCTGGAAAACCTAGAGCACCGGATGTGCTGTAACTTTGAAGATATCGCTAATACCATTAGAGCTGTAAGGAGAGAAGGACATAACAGTACAACCAAGATGGCGGTTACCACGAGGGAAGCTCTCCCATATGTCACTGCACCTGATAGCACAAGTTGTACCAAGCTCAAGAGAGATCCTAGCTTGGAGTTAATAAAATCACTGAAGCCACAGAGAATTTCCTCCCCCACTAGAGTGTCTCCGATCTCTGAGACTCAGCTCAGCTTTTGTACCACTAATGGAGCTACCGCTGAGTATGCGGAGTGTTCATCGGCAGATGCCTGGTATGGAGCGGCCGACCACCTGATGCGCAACGAGATCTCGGCTGTAAAATCAAGGAGCAACAAATGGGTTTCTAACATGCAGAGGGAGATTAGATATGCTCAAGATCGCATAAGAAAAGAAAGAGCCTTGCAACCTACTCCGCACCAATCGGCTATCCCGTTATGGATCTTTCTGGTTTTGGCCATACCTGACATATGGGCCCCTCCCGATGTTTCCCGATGGGTTCTCAACTCGGCACAGCTTCTAAAGAGAGGTGTAGGGTGACTATCTTGTTATTTCGATTGGTTTGATGTGGAATTCCAGGTTACCCTCTCCATGGGAACTTATCATGCCAATGCATATATCACCCAGTTTTGATAACCCACCGGAGTCTTAGACTTTTTGCCTTCCTATACTAAGGCCTGTTTTATTAACTTTGCTTATACACTTCCTTTGCTGTATTTTTTTAAGTATGTTTTTCAGTTGTTATGCATGCCCAGATAGCTACTTCACCCGGTTCTATATATCTAACCATCCTCAACTCATTCATCTCCCTTGGTAAAAGAACCATATAATCTCTGGGTGTCTTATAAGTTTATTTTTGATCAGGGACATTGTTTATGAGCAATACAGTTCACAAGAGCTGATTAATAGCAGGGTTATATATAGTGTGGCAGTTTGTTTCATTTTTTAAGAAAAATATTGAAATGGAATTGTGGACTTCATCCTAGACTATTGTTGTTACCTGATAATAGGGCTATGCATGTGGGGTATAATTTGACTTCTCCTGAGCATATGTGCCATCCTAGATACCCTTGTGTTGTTTAGATTTAGACATGCATATGTATTTTCATCACTTAATGTCTTATCACTGCTAGATATTCTCCTCAGATGGCCCAAGCTGTTTATATTAATCTACTTTTTTCTTATTTGGGCTAAATTGAGGTGGACAGTTGTCCTATAGACATTATAATGTAAATAAATATTAAGGTTACCCGAAATATCATTATAAACTTCCTGGACATAGGCTATCTCATGTTCTCCCTTTAATTTGACAGCACAATATCTAATTTGTCTGGGAAAATAGGACTTTATATAAATCCTTTTAAGCCCCCTTTTAATTAGCTATATCAACACTTACCTCTTGTGATTCCACCCTCTGGGTTTCACTGTATGCTATTGCTCCCAATCCGCTAGTCCTACCAGGCAATTAGTTGGACCATAACATATAGGCACACGCCCATTCTATAATTTATTATTTGTAGCCTAGGAATGGTCCCTATGACAGTTGTTGACCCAGATGTGTGATAACTTATAGCTGCTCTAACTTATAGATGTCCCTTTTTTAAGTTGCACTCACTCATACAGCCATGCCCCTTTAAATTAACCTCTCTGGCTGTTATTTGCTGTACTACATGATGTCTAGCCCTAAAGTCTATCATAAAATCTCCTCACATTTCTCTATACATAGTATAACGCACCTTCTTGGTAATTCCCTTTCAGAAACAGTCTCCATTATGTTATGTGCCTTTGCATCATATTTAAGTATTTTATAGTTTGTAGTGGCACAGGACTGTATACCTATGTTGTTGGTGTCTCTCTCAGACTGTCTGATTTTATATTAAGAGATTGTAAAGAACTCATGAAAATGCAATGCACATACATTGACTTAAGATGTGTATTTTATTGCCAAATCAGAGTCTCTTTGTAAAATTACCCTTGGTTATGTCATGCTCTTACTATGTCTATTCCTCCCTCCTATATAATTGAATACTCCCCTATGGTACTAGTCCTATTAATATATATTCATGCCTACTGGAACTAGTATAAATATTTAGTCCCCAATATTCATTAGGTGAGCTAATTAAGGCCTATTGGTAAAACGCCATTATACTTTTTATCAGATATAAAGCTATACCTCCCATTTGATTATTAATGGGCATATGTAGCACTACTACTCTCCATATCTAAACTGCAGGACTACCTCAGGCACACAGCTCACTCAAGCTCATTATAAAGGGGAGTACTTTGCTGCAGTAACCGGTATCTGTTTTTTCTGTATTTTATGCCTACTTATATAACAGGTACATTCAATATATTAATAGGTTGATACATACCAGCTGCTGGTTTTGAATTCCTTCCTGTTTGTTTAACTTTATTATGGCTAAAGCCAGCATATTCCCCTAATCTCCTGCCCCATAGTTCACAAGTCTTACTATAAAAATAGTCCTAAAACATTCTAAGCCCTGATAAAGCTCCTTTACTAGTTATTATTGCCTCAACCTTATGGGTATAACCATATTATTAGAGGGGAAACTTAATGACAGAGACTAACTTAATCTGCACTATAATTCGCAAGATATAATTTTGTTCTGACAGTCCTGGGGTCCCTTTGCTTGAACACCTCTAAGATCCCACCACGTATCTTAAATTACCTACACTCATATATGGCCCCTCCCTCCACCCCTTCCCCTATATGTATAGCGGTGCTTATCCGCTGAATCTCCCCCCCCCCCCCTCACCCGCTATATACGCATTTTCTACTTTTTATAATTATGGTCCTTTGGGCCTCAAGCTATGTTATCACCTGATTAGTCATTCATACTATCTTATTGAAAAACTGAGGTTACATTGGCCTAATATTCATGTCTTATATAACTGCTAAAATGTTTTGCTCAATTTTGTTTGTATTTTTTCCTGTTATCAAAAAGGCGTATTATGTTTTATGTTTTATGTTTGATCTGCTAAACCTCAATAAAAAATATTAAAAAAAAAAAAAAAAAAAAAAAATTCCTCAGAGTTCCATCTTTCAAAATGGAAACTATTCGGACCATCCTACCCATGATCCAAGAGGGTCAGTACATGACCACAGTGGACTTAAAGGATGCCTACCTTCACATACCGATTCACAAAGATCATCATCGGTTCCTAAGGTTTGCCTTTCTAGATAGGCATTACCAATTTGTAGCTCTTCCCTTCGGGTTGGCTACAGCCCCGAGAATCTTTATGAAGGTTCTGGGCTCACTTCTGGTGGTTCTAAGACCGCGAGGCATAGCGGTGGCTCCGTATCTAGACGACATCCTGATACAGGCGTCAAGCTTTCAAATTGCCAAGTCTCATACAGAGATAGTTCTGGCATTTCTGAGATCGCACGGGTGGAAAGTGAACAAGGAAAAGAGTTCTCTATCCCCACTCACAAGAGTCTCCTTCTTAGGGACTCTTATAGATTCTGTAGAGATGAAAATTTACCTGACGGAGTCCAGGTTATCAAAGCTTCTAAATGCTTGCCATATTCTAAATTCCATTCCGCGCCCTTCGGTGGCTCAGTGTATGGAGGTGATCGGCTTAATGGTAGCGGCAATGGACATAGTGCCATTTGCGCGCCTACATCTCAGACCGCTGCAATTATGCATGCTAAGTCAGTGGAATGGGGATTACACAGATTTGTCCCCTCTGCTAAATCTGGATCAAGAGACCAGAGATTCTCTTCTCTGGTGGTTGTCTCAGGTCCACCTGTCCGAGGGTATGACCTTTCGCAGGCCAGATTGGACAATTGTAACAACAGATGCCAGCCTTCTAGGTTGGGGTGCAGTCTGGAACTCCCTGAAGGCACAGGGATCGTGGACTCAGGAGGAGAAACTCCTTCCGATAAATATTCTGGAGTTAAGAGCAATATTCAATGCTCTTCTGGCTTGGCCTCAGTTAACAACACTGAGGTTCATCAGATTTCAGTCGGACAATATCACGACTGTGGCTTACATCAACCATCAAGGAGGAACCAGGAGTTCCCTAGCGATGTTAGAAGTCTCAAAAATAATTCGCTGGGCAGAGTACCACTCTTGCCACCTGTCAGCAATCCATATCCCAGGCGTGGAGAACTGGGAGGCGGATTTTCTAAGTCGTCAGACTTTTCACCCGGGGGAGTGGGAACTCCATCCGGAGGTGTTTGCTCAATTGATTCATCGTTGGGGCAAACCAGAGTTGGATCTCATGGCATCTCGCCAGAACGCCAAGCTTCCTTGTTACGGATCCAGGTCCAGGGACCCAGAAGCGACGCTGATAGATGCTCTAGCAGCGCCTTGGTTCTTCAACCTGGCTTATGTGTTTCCACCGTTTCCTCTGCTCCCTCGACTGATTGCCAAAATCAAACAGGAGAGAGCATCGGTGATTATAATAGCGCCTGCGTGGCCACGCAGGACCTGGTATGCAGACCTAGTGGACATGTCATCCTTTCCACCATGGACTCTGCCTCTAAGACAGGACCTTCTAATACAAGGTCCTTTCAATCATCCAAATCTAATTTCTCTGAGACTGACTGCATGGAGATTGAACGCTTGATTCTATCAAAGCGTGGCTTCTCCGAGTCAGTCATTGATACCTTAATACAGGCACGAAAGCCTGTTACCAGGAAAATCTATCACAAGATATGGCGTACATATCTTTACTGGTGTGAATCCAAGAATTACTCATGGAGTAAGGTTAGGATTCCTAGGATATTGTCCTTTCTCCAAGAGGGTTTGGACAAAGGATTATAAGCTAGTTCCTTAAAGGGACAGATTTCTGCTCTGTCTATTCTTTTGCACAAGCGTCTGGCAGAAGTGCCAGACGTCCAGGCATTTTGTCAGGCTTTGGTTAGAATTAAGCCTGTGTTTAAACCTGTTGCTCCCCCATGGAGCTTAAAATTGGTTCTTAAAGTTCTTCAAGGAGTTCCTTTTGAACCCCTTCATTCCATGGATATTAAGCTTTTATCTTGGAAAGTTCTGTTTTTGATGGCTATTTCCTCGGCTCGGAGAGTCTCTGAGCTATCTGCCTAACAATGTGATTCTCCTTATCTGATTTTTCATGCAGATAAGGTAGTTCTGCGTACCAAACCTGGGTTTTTACCTAAGGTGGTTTCTAACAAGAAAATCAATCAAGAGATTGTTGTTCCCTCATTGTGTCCTAATCCTTCTTCAAACGTAGTCCGTGCCTTGAAGTTTTACTTACAAGCTACTAAAGATTTTCGTTTAACATCTTCCCTGTTTGTCGTTTATTCTGGACAGAGGAGAGGTCAAAAAGCTTCGGCAACCTCTCTTTCCTTTTGGCTTCGGAGTATTATACGCCTAGCCTATGAGACTGCTGGACAGCAGCCCCCTGAAAGAATTACAGCTCATTCTACTAGAGCTGTGGCTTCCACCTGGGCCTTTAAAAATGAGGCCTCTGTTGAACAGATTTGCCAGGCCGCGACTTGGTCTTCGCTTCACACTTTTTCAAAATTTTACAAATTTGATACTTTTGCTTCTTCGGAGGCTGTTTTTGGGAGAGAGGTTCTTCAGGCAGTGGTTCCTTCCGCTTAATCCCTGCCTTGTCCCTCCCATCATCTGTGTACTTTAGCTTTGGTATTGGTATCCCATAAGTAATGGATGATCCGTGGACTGGATACACTTAACAAGAGAAAACATAATTTATGCTTACCTGATAAATTTATTTCTCTTGTAGTGTATCCAGTCCACGGCCGCCCTGTCATTTTAAGGCAGGTCTAAAATTTAATTAAACTACAGTCACCACTGCACCCTATGGTTTCTCCTTTCTCTGTTTGTTTCGGTCGAATGACTGGATATGGCAGTTAGGGGAGGAGCTATATAGCAGCTCTGCTGTGGGTGATCCTCTTGAAACTTCCTGTTGGGAAGGAGAATATCCCATAAGTAATGGATGATCCGTGGACTGGATACACTACAAGAGAAATAAATTTATCAGGTAAGCATAAATAGTTTTTCCTGACACAGGAAAGGTTGTCAAAACTTCGAAATTCCTGCCGTGTTCTTTAATATACTTCTCGCCCTTCGGTGGCTCAGTGTATGGAAGTAATCGGCTTAATGGTAGCGGCAATGGACATATTTCCGTTTGCCCGCCTACATCTCAGACCGCTGCAACTCTGCATGCTCAGTAAGTGGAATGGGGATTACACAGATTTGTCCCCTCTACTAAATCTGGATCAAGAGACCAGGGATTCTCTTCTGGTGGCTATCTCTGGTCCATCTGTCCAAAGGTATGACCTTCCGTAGGCCAGATTGGACAATAGTAACAACAGATGCCAGCCTTCTTGGCTGGGGTGCAGTCTGGAACTCTCTGAAGGCTCAGGGGTCGTGGACTCAGGAGGAGGCACTCCTTCCAATAAACATTCTGGAACTAAGAGCGATATTCAATGCTCTTCAGGCTTGGCCTCAGCTAGCGGCAGTGAGGTTCATCAGATTTCAGTCGGACAACATCACGACTGTAGCTTACATCAACCATCAAGGGGAACAAGGAGTTCCCTAGCGATGTTGGAGGTTTCAAAGATAATTCAATGGGCAGAGGTTCACTCTTGCCATCTATCTGCTATCCATATCCCAGGAGTAGAGAACTGGGAGGCAGCTTTTCTTAGTCGTCAGACTTTTCATCTGGGGGAGTGGGAGCTCCATCCGGAGGTGTTTGCACAGTTGATTCAACATTGGGGCAAGCCAGAACTGGATCTCATGGCGTCTCGCCAGAACGCCAAGCTTCCTTGTTACGGATCCAGGTCCAGGGATCCCAAGGCAGCGCTGATGGATGCTCTAGCAGCGCCTTGGTCCTTCAACCTGGCTTATGTGTTTCCACCGTTTCCTCTGCTCCCTCGTCTGATTGCCAAGATCAAACAGGAGAGAGCATCAGTAATTTTGATAGCACCTGCGTGGCCACACAGGACTTGGTATGCAGATCTGGTGGACATGTCATCCTTTCCACCATGGACTCTGCCTCTGAGGCAGGACCTTCTACTTAAGGGTCCTTTCAGCCATACAAATCTAATTTCTCTGCGGCTGGCTGCTTGGAGATTGAACGCTTGATTTTATCAAAGCGTGGTTTCTCCGAGTCGGTCATTGATACCTTAATACAGGCGCGAAAGCCTGTCACCAGGAAACTCTATCATAAGATATGGTGTAAATATCTTCATTGGTGTGAATCCAAGGGTTACTCATGGAGTAAGGTCAGGATTCCTAGGATATTATCTTTTCTCCAAGAAGGATTGGAGAAGGGTTTGTCAGCTAGTTCCTTAAAAGGACAGATTTCTGCTCTGTCTATTCTTTTGCACAAACGTCTGGCTGAGGTTTTGTCAGGCTTTAGTCAGAATCAAGCCTGTGTTTAAACCTGTTGCTCCGCCTTGGAGTTTAAATTTAGTTCTTAAGGTTCTTCAAGGGTACCAAACCTGTTTTTTTACCTAAGGTGGTATCTAATAAAAATATCAATCAGGAGATTGTTGTACCGTCACTGTGTCCTAATCCTTCTTCAAAGAAGGAACGTCTTCTACACAATCTTGACGTGGTTCGTGCTTTAAAGTTTTATTTACAAGCTACTAAAGGTTTTCGTCAAACATCTGCATTTTTTGTTGTCTACTCTGGACAGAGGAGAGGCCAAAAGGCTTCGGCAACCTCTTTCTTTTTGGCTAAGGAGTATAATACGCTTAGCTTATGAGACTGCTGGCCGGCAGCCTCCTGAAAGGATTACAGCTCATTCTACTAGAGCAGTAGCTTCCACATGGGCTTTTAAAAATGAGGCTTCTGTTGAACAGATTTGTAAGGCGGCGACTTTGTCTTCGCTTCATACTTTTTCAAAGTTCTATAAATTTTATACTTTTGCTTCTTCGGAGGCTATTTTTGGGAGAAAGGTCTTGCAGGCCAGTGGTGCCTTCCGTTTAAGCGCCTGCCTTGTCCCTCCCTTCATCCGTGTCCTATAGCTTTGGTATTGGTATCTCACAAGTAATGGATGATCCGTGGACTGGATACACCTTACAAGAGAAAATATAATTTATGCTTACCTGATAAATGTATTTCTCTTGTGGTGTATCCAGTCCACAGCCCGCCCTGTCATTTTAAGGCAGGTGTTTTTTATTTTTAAACTACAGTCACCACTGCACTCTATAGTTTCTCCTTTCTCTTGCTTGTCTTAGGTCTGGTAGTGGCAGTTAGGGGAGGAGCTATATAGACAGCTCTGCTGTGGGTGATCCTCTTGCAGCTTCCTGTTGGGAAGGAGAAAGTAATGGATGATCCGTGGACTGGATACACCACAAGAGAAATACATTTATCAGGTTAAGCATAAATTATGTTTTTGATGCTACATCTGACAACAAGGCTGCTGAGGAGGGTTGATGCAGCAGGGCCAAGATTCTTTTTATTTTCCTTTTTTTTCCCCCTTTTGCAGGCAGAATAGGGAGAGAAGCTGTGTGTGAAAGCAGGGCTTGGAGCTATTAGTAGCAGACTCAGGTGGGACAGACAGGTTTGCAGCTGCTTAATCAGTCAGCACTAGGCCCAATCCCCAGGCTAAATTAGCTGTCTCAGTCCGGGTTGAATTGCAGGAGGTGCATGGGGTGGGGGTTGTAAATAGGAACAGGTATGAGGTAGGAGAAGCTGGCCTGCAGCGGGTGTTATGTAGATATTAAAGTGCTTACACACTACAGAGCCGTGTTCCGGAGTAGGCCCAATCCCCGGGCTAAAGTTGCGCCCGCGATCCGGTCCGTTATGCGGAGCGTTTTTTTGTTTCTCCAAGTGAAGGCAAGAGTGGATGGTGACAGTCCGTTATAAGTGCACCTCTTTGGATGCTAACTCCTATATGGGGATCCGTGATGGATGGGTGGCGAGCCCGGTGTGAGATGTGGCCTGCAACGGCCATTTGATAAGGGGAGCCTGGATGTTTAGAAAGACGGCGATTTCACCCTTACACCTTAGATGGAAGGTGAAGGGGTGATTAGCTGCATCCTAGAGAGCTATTTAGGGTAGGATGGCCAGGATAAGCAAGAGATTTAGGGGCTTTTTGCAGCGGAGCTCCGGAGTTAAGCTGCACTCTTGTCAGCTGCCGGCTCCGCCCCTCAAATGTACTTTTATCATCAAATTTGCTTTGCTCTCTTGGTATTCTTTGTGGAAAGTTAAACCTATGTAGGCTCATATGCTAATTTCTAAGCTGTTGAACCGCCCCTTATCTTAGGGCATTTTGACGTTTAGATACTGCTAGTTCATGTGTTCCATATAGAAAACATTGTGTTCACTCCCGTAGAATTATTTAAGAGCACTGATTGGCTAAAATGCAAGTCTGTCAAAAGAACTGAGATAAGGGGGCAGTCTGCAGAGGCTTAGATACGAGGTAAACAGTATATTAATATAACAGTTTGGTTATACAAAACTGGGAAATAGGTAATAAAGGGTTTATCTATCCTTTTTTAAACAATAAAAATTCTAGAGTAGACTGTCCCTTTAAGAAAGCTAGTCTCTTACCAAAGTACTTTTTTTTTTTTTTTTTTTTTTTCCTTCCTTTATGTGTAAACATCTCATTAGCATGGGTCTGAATATTTAGCAGCTTAACATTTATGGAAAAGAGATGAGTCAAAGAAGTGTGTTATTGTAGGTGCTAATTTCCCAGTAACTAGAAAACTACATTCTAACAAATAATGAATTTAATTTTTTTTTTTTTTAATATACCACCAATTTAAAGGGCTATGAAACGCAAACATTTTCTTTTGTAATTCAGACAGAGCTACTTTCCAATTTACTCCTATTATTAAATGTGTTTTGTTTGTGGAAGAAAAAACCTAGGTAGATGTCCGGAGCGCTGCATGGCAATAAATAGTTCTGCCATATAGTGCTACAGGCATGTGCATGCTCTTAAGCTTACACCCCCGCTTTTTAACAAAAGATAGCAAAAGAACAAGGACAATTATATTGAATTAGAAAGTTGTTTAAAATTGCATACTTTATCTGAAGAATGAAAGAAAACATAATTTATGTAAGAACTTACCTGATAAATTCATTAATTTCATATTAGCAAGAGTCCATGAGCTAGTGACGTATGGGATATACATTCCTACCAGGAGGGGCAAAGTTTCCCAAACCTTAAAATGCCTATAAATACACCCCTCACCACACCCACAATTCAGTTTAACGAATAGCCAAGAAGTGGGGTGATAAGAAAAAAGTGCGAAAGCATATAAAATAAGGAATAATTGTGCTTTATACAAAAAAATCATAACCACCACAAAAAAGGGCGGGCCTCATGGACTCTTGCTAATATGAAAGAAATGAATTTATCAGGTAAGTTCTTACATAAATTATGTTTTCTTTCATGTAATTAGCAAGAGTCCATGAGCTAGTGACGTATGGGATAATGACTACCCAAGATGTGGATCTTTCCACACAAGAGTCACTAGAGAGGGAGGGATAAAATAAAGACAGCCAATTCCTGCTGAAAATAATCCACCACCAAAATAAAGTTTAATGAAAAACATAAGCAGAAGATTCAAACTGAAACCACTGCCTGAAGTACTTTTCTACCAAAAACTGCTTCAGAAGAAAAAACACATCAAAATGGTAGAATTTAGAAAAAGTATGCAAAGAGGACCAGGTTGCTGCTTTGCAAATCTGATCAATCGAAGCTTCATTCCTAAACGCCCAGGAAGTAGAAACTTACCTAGTAGAATGAACTGTAATCCTTCGAGGCGGAATTTTACCCGACTCGACATAGGCATGATGAAATAAAGATTTCAACCAAGATGCCAAAGAAATGGCAGAAGCTTTCTGGCCTTTTCTAGAACCGGAAAAGATGACAAATAGACTAGAAGTCTTTCGGAAAGACTTAGTAGCTTAAACATAATAATACAAAGCTCTAACAGCATCCAAAGAATGCAATGATTTCTCCTTAGAATTCATAGGATTAGGACATAATGAAGGAACCACAATTTCTCTACTAAGGTTATTAGAATTCACAACCTTAGGTAAAAAATTCAAAAGAAGTTCGCAGCACCGCCTTATCCTGATGAAAAATCAGAAAAGGAGACTCACAAGAAAGAGCAGATAATTCAGAGACTCTTCTGGCAGAAGAGATGGCCAAAAGAAACAAAACTTTCCAAGAAAGTAATATAACGACCAAAGAATGCATGGGTTCAAAAGGAGGAGCTTGAAAAGCCCCCAGAACCAAATTCAAACTCCAAGGAGGAGAAATTGACTTAATGACAGGTTTTATACGAACCAAAGCTTGTACAAAACAATGAAATATCAGGAAGATTAGCAATCCTTCTGTGAAAAAAGAACAGAAAGAGCAGAGATTTGTCCTTTCAAGGAACTTGCGGACAAACCTTTATCTAAACCATCCTGAAGAAACTGAAAAATTCTCGGTATTCAAAAAGAATGCCAAGAAAAAATGATGAGAAAGACACTAAGAAATATAAGTCTTCCAGACTCTATAATATATCTCTCTAGATACAGATTTACGAGCCTGTCACATAGTATTAATCACAGAGTCAGAGAAACCTTCTTTGAACAAGAATCAAGCGTTAAAACTCCATACCTTAAAATTTAAGGATTTAAGATCCTGATGGAAAAAAGGACCTTACGACAGAAAGTCTGGTCTTAACGGAAGAGTCCACAGCTGGCAAGAGGCCATCCGGACAAGATCCGCATACCAAAACCTGTGAGGCCATGCTGGAGCTACCAGCAGGACAAACGAGCATTCCTTTAGAATCTTGGAGAATACTCTTGGAAGAAGAACTAGAGGCGGAAAGATATAGGCAGGATGATACTTCCAAGGAAGTGATAATGTATCCACTGCTTCCGCCCGAGGATCCCGGGATCTGGACAGATACCAGGGAAGTTTCTTGTTTAGATGAGAAGCCATCAGATCTATTTCTGGGAGTTCCCACATATGAACAATCTGAAGAAATACCTCTGGGTGAAGAGACCATTCGCCCGGATGCAACGTTTGGCGACTGAGATAATCCGCTTCCCAATTGTCTATACCTGGGATATGAACCGCAGAGATTAGACAGGAGCTGGATTCCGCCCAAACCAAAATTCGAGATACTACTTTCATAGCCAGAGGACTGTGAGTCCCTCCTTGATGATTGATGTATGCCACAGCTGTGACATTGTCTATCTGAAAACAAATGAACAACTCTCTCTTCAGAAGAGGCCAAGACTGAAGAGCTCTGAAAATTGCACGGAGTTCAAAATATTGATCGGTAATCTCACCTCCTGAGATTCCCAAACCCCTAGTGCCGTCAGAGACCCCCACACAGCTCCCCAACCTGTAAGACTTGCATCTGTTGAGATTATAGTCCAGGTCGGAAGAACAAAGAAGCCCCCTGAACTAAACGATGGTGAACTGTCCACCATGTCAGAGAGTGTCGTATAATCGGTTTAAAGATATTAATTGAGATATCTTTGTGTAATCCCTGCACCACTGGTTCAGCATACAGAGCTGAAGAGGTCGCATGTGAAAACGAGCAAAGGAGATCGCATCCGATGCGGCAGTCCTAAGACCTAAAATTTCCATGCATAAGGCTACCAAAGGGAATGATTGTGACTGAAGGTTTTGACAAGCTGATATCAATGTTAAATTTCTCTTATCTGACAAGGACAGAGTCATAGACACTGAATCTATCTGGAAACCTAAAAAGGTTACCCTTGTCTGAGGAAACAATGAACTGAATGGTAAATTGATCCTCCAACCATGATCTTGAAGAAACAACACAAGTCGATTCGTATGAGATTCTGCGAAAATGTGAAGACTGAGCAAGTACCAAGATATCGTCCAAATAAGGAAATACCAAAACCCTGTTCTCTGATTACAGACAGAAGGGCACCGAGAACCTTTGAAAAAAATTATTGGAGCTGACGCTAGGCCAAACGGTAGAGCCACAAAACTGGTAATGCTTGTCTAAAAAGAGAATCTCAGAAACTAAAAGTGATCTGGATGAATCGGAATATGCAGATATACATCCTGTAAATCTATTGTAGACATATAATGCCCTTGCTAAACAAAAGGCAGGATAGTCCTACAGTTACCATCTTGAATGTTGGTATCCTTACATAACGATTCAATATAGATAGATCCGGAACTGGTCTGAAGGAATTGACCTTCTTTGGTACAATGAAGAGATAGAATAAAACCCCAGCCCCTGTTCCAGAACTGGAACTGGCATAATTACTCCAGCCAACTCTAGATCTGAAACACATTTCAGAAATGCTGAGCCTTTGCTGTGTTTACTGGGACACGGGAAAGAAAAAAATCTCTTTGCAGGAGGCCTTAACTTGAAGCTAATTCTGTACCTTTCTGAAACAATGTTCTGAAACCAGAGATTGTGAACGGAATTGATCCAAATTTCCTTGAAGAAAACGTAAACTGCCCCATACCAGCTGAGCTGGAATGAGGGCCGCACCTTCATGGGTATTTAGGAGCTGGCTATAGGTTTCTATAAGGCTTGGATATATTCCAAACTGGAAATGGTTTCCAAACTGATACCGCTCCTGAGGATGAAGGATCAGGCTTTTGTTCCTTGTTGTGAGGAAAGGAACAAAAATGATTATTAGACCTAAATTTACCTTAGATTTTTTATCCTTTGGTAAAAAAGTTCCCTTCCCTCCAGTAACAGTTGAGATAATAGAATCCAACTGAAAATCGAATAATTTATTACCCTGGAAAGAAAGGGAAAGCAAAGTTGACTTAGAAGACATATCAGCATTCCAAGTTTTAAACCATAAAGCTTTTCTAGCTAAAATAGCTAGAGACATATACCTGACATCAACTCTAATGATATCAAAAGATGGTATCACAAATAAAATTATTAGCATGTTATAGAATAATAATAATGCTATAAAATTATGATCTGTTACTTGTTGCGCTAAAGCTTCTAACCAAAAAGTTGAAGCTGCAGCAACATCCGTTAAAAATATAGCAGGTCTAAGAAGATTACCTGAACATAAGTAAGCATTTCTTAGAAAGGATTCAATTTTCCTATCTAAAGGATCCTTAAATGAAGTACTATCTGCCATAGGAATAGTAGTACGTTTAGCAGGAGTAGAGACAGCCCCATTAACCTTAGAGATTTTGTCCCAAAACTCTAATCTGTCAGATGGCACAGGATATAATTGCTTAAACGTTTAGATTTAGTATGAAGAGGACCAGAATCCTCTATTTCTAATGCAATTAATACTTCTTTAAGTAAAGAACGAATAAATTCCATCTTGAACAAATACAAAGATTTATCAGCATCAACCTCTGAGACAGAAACCTCTGAACCAGAAGAACCATTATCAGTATCAGAATGATGATGTTCATTTAAAAATTCATCTGAAAAAAGAGAAGTTTTAAAAGACTTTTATGTATACTAGAAGGAGAAATAACAGACATAGCCTTCTTAATGGATTTAAAAAATAAAATCTCTTATGTTATCAGGAACACTCTGAAAATTAGATGTTGACGGAACAGCAACAGGTAATGTAACAGTACTAAAGGAAATTTTATCTGCATTAATAAGTTTGTCATAACATGCAATACAAACAACAGCTGGAGAAACAGATACCAAAAGTTTATAGCAGATACACTTAGCTTGGTAGCTCCAGCACTGGGCAGCGATTTTCCTGAAGTATCTTCTGACTCAGTTGCAACGTGGAACATCTTGCAATATGTAAAAGAAAAAACAACATATAAAGCAAAATTGATCAAATTCCTTAAATGACAGTTTCAGGAATGGGAAAAAAATGCCAGTGAACAAGCTTCTAGCAACCAGAAGCAATAAATAATGAGACTTAAATAATGTGGAGACAAAAATGACGCCCAAATTTTTTAGCGCCAAAAAAGACGCCCACATTATTTGGCGCCTAAATGCTTACGCCACATCCGGAACGCCGACACTTTTGACGCAAAAAAAAACGTCAAAAAATGACGCAACTTCCGGCGACACGTATGACGCCGGAAACAGAAAAAAAATTTGCGCCAAAAAGTCCGCGCCAAGAATGACGCAATAAAATGAAGCATTTTCAGCCCCCGCGAGCCTAACAGCCCACAGGGAAAAAGTCATATTTTTTAAGGTAAGAAAAAATGATTGAAACAAATGCATTTATCCCAAGTATGAAACTGACTGTCTGAAAATAAGGAATGTTGAACATCCTGAGTCAAGGCAAATAAATGTTTGAATACATATATTTAGAACTTTATAAAAAAGTGCCTAACCATAGCTTAGAGTGTCACAGAAAATAAGCTTACTTACTTACCCCAGGACACTCATCTACATGTTGTAGAAAGCCAAACCAGTACTGAAACGAAAATCAGCAGAGGTATTGGTATATATATATATAAGAGTATATCGTCGATCTGAAAAGGGAGGTAAGAGATGAATCTCTACGACCGATAACAGAGAACCTATGAAATAGACCCCGTAGAAGGAGATCATTGCATTCAAATAGGCAATACTCTCCTCACATCCCTCTGACATTCACTGCACGCTGAGAGGAAAACCAGGCTCCAACCTGCTGTGGAGCGCATATCAACGTAGAATCTAGCACAAACTTACTTCACCACCTCCATAGGAGGCAAAGTTTGTAAAACTGAATTGTGGGTGTGGTGAGGGGTGTATTTATAGGCATTTTAAGGTTTGGGAAACTTTGCCCCTCCTGGTAGGAATGTATATCCCATACGTCACTAGCTCATGGACTCTTGCTAATTACATGAAAGAAAATGTTTCGGTTTTATGGCCCTTTTGAGTACTGCATTACAAAACAATATGTAATTACTATTAAATACAATAGCATTGCATAACCAACAAGTACATAATAAAAGGACAATTTAATAGCACTTATTCTGAATTTTAAATGAGCAGTAGATTTTATTTGGATACATTTCAAAGTTTACTTCATTTTGCCGGCCCCATGTATCATGTGACAGCAATCAGCCAGTCTGACTCAAAGTATGCATATAAAAAAAAAATTATGTAAGAACTTACCTGATTAATTCATTTATTTTATAGTGGCAAGATTCCATGAGCCATGATATATGGGGATATACTTTCCTACCAGGAGGGGGCAAAGTTTCCCAAACCTCAAAATGCCTATAAATACACCTCCCACCTCACTCATACCTTAGTTTAACGTATAGCCAAGAATTGAGGTGTATAAAAAGGAGTAAAAAGCATCCAAAAAGAGGAACTGGAAAAAATAATGTGCTTTATACAAAAAATCATAACCACAAAAAATAGGGTGGGTCTCATGGACTCTTGCCACTATGAAAGAAATTAATTTATCAGGAAAGTTCTTACATAAATTGTTTTCTTTTATGTAGGTGGCAAGAGTCCATGAGCTAGTGACGTATGGGATAAAATACCCAAGATGCGAAAGTCCACGAGTCACTAGAGAGCAAGGGATAAAATAAAAACAGCTATTTCCGCTGAGAAATTAAATACCAAAAAAGAATAGTTTTCTTAAAAATTTCAAAAAAGCTCAACTCAAAGGCATTAGAATCGAGCTGAGAACTGCCTGAAGAACCTTTCTACCAAAGGCTGCTTCCGAAGAAGCAAACGCATAAAAATGGTAACATTTTAGTAAAAGTATGCAAAGAAGACCAAGTTGCCGCCTTGCAAATTGATCAACTGAAGCTTCATTCTTGAGAGCCCAAGAAGTGGCAATTGATCTAGTAGAATAAGCTGTAATTCTCTGAGGCGGAGACTGCCCTGCCTCCAAATAAGCTTTGTGAATCAAAAGTCTCAACTAAGAAACCAGAGAAATAGCAAAGGCTTTCTGACTTTCCCTGGAGCCAGAAAAAATAAGACTAGAAGTCTTTCTGAAATCTTTAGTAGCCTCAACATAATATTTCAAAGCTCTTACAACCTCCAAATAATGTAAAGACCTTTCAAGAGTATTCTTAGGATTAGGACACAAAGAAGGAACAACAATTTCATTATTGATGTAAGAATTCACAACTTTAGGTAAAAATGAAAATGAAGTCCGCAAAACAGCTTTATCTTGATGGAAAATCGGATAAGGAGACTCACAAGAGAGCAGACAATTCAGAAACTCTTCTAGCAGAAGAGAGAGACAAAAGAAATAACACATTCCAAGAAAGTAATTAAATGTACAGAGAATGCATAGGGTCAAAAGGAGGAGCTTGTAAAATCTTAAAAAACAAAATTGAGACTCCAAGGAGGAGAAATAGATTTAA
This sequence comes from Bombina bombina, assembly GCF_027579735.1. Taxonomy (NCBI): domain Eukaryota; kingdom Metazoa; phylum Chordata; class Amphibia; order Anura; family Bombinatoridae; genus Bombina; species Bombina bombina. The sequence continues at coordinate 903,644,169 of NC_069502.1, read as the reverse complement.
TAACAGGATTAATATGAATCAAAGCCTGAACAAAACAGTGAATATCAGGAAGTTTAGCAATCTTTCTATGAAATAAGACAGAGTAGAAATTTGTCCTTACAAAGTATTTGCAGACAACACCTTTATCCAAACCCATCCTGAAGAAACTGTAAAACCCTAGGAATTCTAAAAGAATGACAAGAATAATCATGAGTTGAGCACCATGAAATATAGGTTTCCAAACCCAACAATAAATTCTCCTTGAAACAGACTTACAAGCCTGTATCATAGTGCTAATATCTGAGTCAGAGAAACCTCTATCACTAAGCATTTTTCCTTTTAAGAGTTTTGAGATCCTGATGGAAAAATGGCCCCTGAAACAGAAGGTCTGGCCTTAAAGGATGTGGCCAAGGCTGGCAACTGGACATCCTGACAAGGTCCGCATACCAAAACCTGAGAGGCCAAGCTAGTGCTATCAGAAACACATAAGATCGTTCCATTATGATCTTGGAGATCACCCTTGGAAGAAGAACCAGAGGCGGAAAAATATAAGCAGGTTGGTAAAAACCAAGGAACTGCTAGAACATCCACCATCTCCGCCTGAGTATCCTTGGACCTAGAAAGGGATATGGAAAGCTTCTTGTTTAGACGAGAGACCATCAGATCTATTTCTGGAAAACCCCTCATCTGTACAAGATGAAAAAAACACATCTGGATGGAGAGACTACTCCCCCGGATATAAAGTCTGACGGTTGAGATAATCCCCTTCCCAATTGTCTACACCTTGGATATGAATCGCAGAAATTAGACAAGAATTGGATTTCGTCCAAGAAAGTATCCGAGATACTTCCTCCATAACTGAAGGACTGCAAGTCCCTCCTTGATGATTGACAAGCCACTGTTGTGATATTGTCTGTTTGAAAACAAATGTAAAAGTTCTCTCTTCAAATAGAAGCCACGCCTGAAGAGCCCTGAAAATAGCATAGAGTTCTAAAATATTGATTTGTAACCTCACCTCCTGAGGTTTCCAAACCCCAGACAGCTCCCCCACCTCAAAAACTTACAGTCCAGGTAGTATGAACAAATGAGGCCCATTGAACAATGTGACAGTCCAACCACCAAATCAGAGAGAATAGAATGTTGGGATTTAAGTATATCAGTTGTGATATCTGAAAATAATCCCTGCACCTTTGGTGCAACATGCAAATCTATAGAGGCCTCAAACGAAAACGAGCAGAGAGGATCGCACCTGATGCTGCAGTCATGAGACCTAAAACTTCCATGCACATAACCATTGAAGGAAACAAGAGACTGAAGGTTTAGACAAACTAAAATTAACTTAATTTGTCTCTAGTCTGTCAGAGAGAGAATCATAGACACTAAATCTTATCTGGAAACCTAAAAAGGTGACCCTTGTCTAAGAAATCAAGTAACTCTATTGTAAATTGATCCTCCAACCATATCTTTAAGAAACCACACTAGTTGTTTCAAGTGAGATTCTGCTAAATGAAGATTAAAGCTAGTACCAAAATATCATCCAAATAAGGAAACACCGCAATATCCTGCTCTCTGATTACAGATAGAAGGGCACCGAGAATATTTGAAAAGAATCTCCGAGCTGCCGCTAGCCCAAAAAGAAGAGCGACAAAATGGTAATGCTTATCTAGAAAAGAGAATCTCAGAAAACATAAGTGGTCTGAATGAATTGGAATGTGAAAATTAAGCGTCCTGTAAGTCTATTGTGACCTTGCTGAATGTAAAGGCAGAATAGTCCCGATAGTCACCATCTTGAAAGTTGGGACGCTTACAAAATGATTTAAAAATTACAGATCCAGAATTGGTCTGAACAAATCTTCTTTCTTTGGGAAAATGAATAGATTTGAATAGAAACGCAAACTAATAAAATCCAATAGAAAACCTATAAAATTACTATCCTAAAATAATAAAATAGTAATCTAAATTTAGACACCATATCAGAGATTTAAGCCATAAAACTTTTCTAGTAAAAATGGTAAAAACAAAGATTTAATATCAATTTAAAAATGACATAAAATATAGCATCACAAATGAAATGATTAGCATGTTGAAGTAAAAGAACAATGCTTAGATCTGATAACTAAACTGAAACAGCAACATCAGCCATATAAATGGCAGGTTTAAAAATATAGCCAATATGTAAATATGCTTCTCTAAGATAGGAAACAAACTTACTATATAAAGGATCCTTAAAAGAAGAAATACCTTCCATAGGATAGAAGTATGTTCAGCAGTAGTAGAAATAGCCCCACCTTAGGGACTTTTACCCAAAAACTGTATATTAGCCATAGGTAAAGGATATAGCTTTTTAAACCTAGAAGAAAGGTAAAAAGAAGCACTAAGTTTAGATTCCTTACTAAACATATGATAGCATCTGGAATAAGAAAAACTTCAAGATTAATGTCAGCAGCTTAAAAAAAAACAGAATTCAAACATTTGCTATTCTTGTTATCAAGAGGACTAGATTCCTCAATACCCAAAGTAAACAATACTTACTTATTAAAGAATGAATACATTCAATAGGTTGATTTATCAATATCAGTCTCTGAAGTAGGATCCTCTGAGACAGAAAAAAACTCATCAGCAGAAATACTTCAGTATGCTGTTGATCAATACAAACTTCATTAGATTTATGAGAAGTTAGGGGAGATTTCTTAAATTAATTTGAAGGTGGAATAGCAGTCATAGTCTTCTCTTTCTGTAGCAATATAATCTTATATCTATAGGAATATTATGTACAATAGACTGAAGGTTTAACAGATCTGTTTGTACTATAGAAACATCAGTATGAAATAATATAACATAAGTGCCACATATTTGAGCTGAAGAAATAAAATCAGCTAATTAACAATATACACACTTAGCTTTGGTAAAAATTGTGTACAGACAGCTTAGTTCCTACAGTAACATCAGAGGCAGGATCAGTTTGAGACATCTTGCAAAATGTAAGATTTTTTTTTTTTTTTAAACAAAATAGCAGTTACAGGAATGGGGAAAAATGCTTAAGCTAAAATACTTAAAATAAAATCAAAAGCAAACAGCATAGCCCTCTGTAAACAAATGAGAGCAGAGAGCAAAAGAGGGAGAGACTTAATATAGCAAATTTTTGGCGCCAACAATGACGCAAACAAAGATGACGCGTCATAACAGACGCAACATCGTGCCAAATTTTTTTTGCCGTCAACAGAGGCAAGAAATGACGTGACTCTCGTCACAGCAAATGCAACCTTCGCGCCAAAAATATTCACGCCAAGAATGACGCAATAAATAGAAGCATTTCGTGTCATTGCGAGCCTAATTTTCCTGCGAAAATTTGAAAAATGTCTGGAGTTACAACTAGCTGGAACCCCAGGTAAGAATAAAATTACTAAATTACTCCCAAAAACATAATTTCCATACTGAAACTGTTAGACTGCAAAGGGAAATAAACACAGACCAGACTCATGGCAAATATATGCAATATGTATTAAAACTTTAAAATATAAAGTGCTAAACATAGCTGAGAGTCTTAAAAAAAAAGAAAGATATATACTTACCTGAAGACACCCATCCACATATAGCAGACAGCCAAACCAGTACTGAAACATATCAGCAGAGGTAATGGTAGAGGAGTATACTGTCTATCTGTAAAGGGAGGTGGCAGATGAGTCCCCACAACGGAATTTACAGAGAGCCTTAGAATAGATTTCCCATAGAAGAAAACATGGCATCATCAGGCAATACTCACTTCACATCCCTCCGACAAACACTGTACTTTGAGAGGAATTGGGCTTCAAAATGCTTAGAAGCGCCTTTCACAGAAGAAATCAAGCAAAACTTACTTCACCATCCTCCAACGAAGGCAAAGTTTGTAAAACTGAAGTATGAGTGAGGTGGGAGGTGTATTTATAGGCATTTTGAGGTTTGGAAAACTTTGCCCCCTCCTGGTAGGAATGTATATCCCATACGTCACTAGCTCATGGACTCTTGCAACTTACATAGGAGGTGGTGAAGCATGATGTGCTTGATTTCTTCAGTGAAAGGCGCTTCTAAGCATATTGAAGCCCAGTTCCTCTCTCTCTAAGTACAATGTTTGTCTAAGGGATGTAAAGGGAGTATTGCCTGATGATACCATGTTTGCGCCTATGGGAAAGCTTTTCATAAGGCTCTCTGTAAATCGGTCGCAGGGATTCATCTGCTGCCTCCCTTTATAGATGGACAATATACTCTTGTACCATTACCTCTGCTGATATGTTTTAGTACTGGTCTGGCTGTCTGCTATATGTGGATGGGTGTCTTATACGGTAAAGACCTCCCTTGGGTAGATTCTTTCTTATCCATGTACCAAAAACCCAGTTAAAGCTCAAGCCTTTCTGAAATGTTTCAGATCTAGAACTTTAAGGGGTAATTGTCCCAGTTCCACAGCAGGAACAAGGATTGGGTTTTTATTCAAATCTATTCATTGTACCAAAGAAGGAAAATTCTTTCAGACCAATTTTGGATCTGAAAACTTTAAATCGTTTTGTAAGACTTCCAACTGTCAAGATGATTATAAGGACTATTCTGCCTTTTTTTCAGCAAGGTCAATTCATGTCCACAATGGATTACAGGATTCTTACCTTCACATTCCGATTCACCCAGATCACTATCTATTTCTGAGATTCTCTTTTCTAAACAAGCATTACCAATTTGTCGCTCTTCCGTTTGGACTTGCAAAAGCACCAAGAATATTCTCAAAAGTTCTAGGTGCCCTTCTGTCTGTAATCAGAGAGTAGGGTTTCCTTATTTGGACAATATCTTGCTACTAGCTAAATTTTTTCATTTAGCTGAATCTCGCACAAAACAACATATGTTGTTTCATCAAAGATCTGGTTGGAGGATCAATTTACCAAAAAGTTTGATTCCTCAGACAAAGGTCACCTTTTTAGGTTTCCAGATAGATTCAGTGTCCATGACTCTATCACTAAAAGAAAAGAGACGTTTGAGATTGGTTTCAGCTTGTCTAAACCTTCAGTCTCTATCATTCCCTTCAGTCTCTATCATTCCCTTCAGTGGCTATGTGCATGGAAGTTTTCGGTCTCATGATTGCAGCATCGGACGCGATCCCTTTTGCTCATTTTCATATGAGGCCTCTACAGCTTTACATGTTGCACCGATGATGCAGGGATTATACTCAAATATCGCAACTGATATACTTAAAGGGACACTGTACCCAATTTTTTTCTTTTGTAATTCAGAAAGGGCATGCAATTTTAAGCAACTTTCTAATTTACTCCTATTATCAATTTTTATTCGTTCTCTTGCTATCATTATTTGAAAAAGAAGGCATCTAAGCTTTTTTTTGGTTTCAGTACTCTGGACAGCACTTTTTTATTGGTGGATGAATTTATCCACCAATCAGCAAGGACAACCCAGGTTGTTCACCAAAAATGGGCCGGCATCTAAACTTACATTCTTGCATTTCAAATAAAGATACCAAGAGAATGAAGAAAATTTGATAATAGGAGTAAATTAGAAAGTTGCTTAAAATTTCATGCTCAATCTGAATCACGAAAGAAAATTTTTGGGTACAGTGTCCCTTTAAATCCTGACACACAACTCTGACTTGGTGGTTGAATCATCACCTTATTGTTCAAGGGGCCTCCTTTGTTCATCCTACATTGACTGATCACAGCAGATGCAAGTCTCACAGGTTGGGGAGCTGTTTGGGGGTCTCTGACAGCACAAGGAGTTTGGAATCCTCGAGAGGCAAGGTTACCAATCAATATCTTAGAACTATTTTCAGAGCTCTTCAGGCTTGGCCTCTATTAAAGAGAGAACCGTATATTCGTTTTCAAACAGACAATGTCACAATAGTGGCATATGTTAATCAAGGGGGGACTCACAGTCCCTTAGCAATGAAAGAAGTATCTCTAATACTTTCTTGGGCAGAATCCAACTCTTGTATAATCACTGTGATTCATATACCAGGTGTAGACAATTGGGATGCGGATTATCTCAGCCGTCATCCAGGGGAGTGGTTTGTCCATCCAGATGTGTTCTATCAGATTGTGCAAATGTGGGGTCTTCCAGACATAAATCTAATGGCCTCTCGTCTAAACGAGAAACTCCCCAGATACCTCTCCAGGTCCAGGGATCCTCATGAGGAATTGATGGATGCTCTAGCAGTTCCATGGTTTTACCAGCCTGCTTACATTTTCCACCTCTGGTTCTACATCCAAGAGTGATCTCAAAGATCATAATGGAACAATCTTATGTAATTCTGATAGCACCAGCATGGCCTTACAGGTTCTTGTATGCGGACTTTGTCTAAATATCCAGTTGCAAACCCTGGTCACTTCATCTAAGCCTCTGATGAAGTGCATGTGAGTGTGCAAAACGCGTCAGGTATTGTCTGACTGTTCACCAGCTATTGTTTGGAACTTCCAAACAAACTGAGCTATCCAGCTTTTGACAGAAATCGTGTTTGCTGTTTCTTTTGATTTATTATATCCTGATGCGGTTGTGAACTCTGCTCATACACGCTTTCAAGTCTCAAGCCCTGCCCCATTCTGATTGGTGTTGCCAGCCATTACCTTTTCTTACCTTCCACATACCTGGAGCCTATCGTAGGCATATACGTATTGTGATGTCACTTCAGGGTATCGAATAGCGTGGAGACACGCCCACCCTGATGAAGGGAGCCTGGACCTGCCTGAGGACATTTCCTGCAGCCGTGACTGGAGGGCTACATCGCCAGACCAGGATCGCCTACGGAGGTTGTCGGCTACAAGCAGGTCATATCAGATGAGGAAGGGGAGTTGCAAGTGACTGGCTTAACTAAGTACATACGTATTATACTGGCATTTTAGACACCAGCCTGGGGGTACCGAGACAAGTACTTTGCTCCTATTTGGGACTAGACCTTGCTATACACAGATTTTTGCATGACATACTACAGGCACTGAAATGTTTGTTTGGACTTATCCAGTGATTGCATCTACGGCTGATTTTGAGTGGTCTAAAGTTTTTTTAAGTCTACCACTCATTAACCATCTTTTTGTTAAAGGTCTACTTGGACTTTTTGTTTCTTTCATGGAATTTCTTGTATATATCACTTCCTCTAAGACCAGACCTTCGGTCTCAAGGCCAATTTTTATATCCGGATCTCAAATCTCTAAATTTGAAGGCATGGATATTGAACGCTTAATCATAGTCAGAGGAACCTCTATGACTAAGGACTAACACTATGACACAGGCTAGTAAGTTTGGGAAAACCTATATTTCATGGTCGTCCACTCATGATTATTCTTGGCATTCTTTTAGAATTCCTAGGAGTCTACAGTTTCTTCAGGATGCTTTGGATAAAGGTTTGTCTGCCAATACTTTGAAAGGACAAATCTCTTCTCTTTCTGTTTTATTTCACAGAAAGATTGCTAATTTCCTGATCACTATTTCGTACAGGCTTTCACTCGTATCAAACCTGTTATTAAATCTATTTCTCCTCCTTGGAGTCTAAATTTGGTATTAAAGACTTTGCAGGCTCCTCCTTTTGAGCTTATGTATTCTTTGGACATTAAACTACTTTCTTGGAAAGTGTTATTTCTCTTGGCTATCTCTTCTGCTAGAAGAGTTTCTGAATTGTCTGCTCTCTCTTGTGAGTCTCCTTATCTGATTTTCCATCAAGATAAAGCTGTTTTGCGGACTTTAACTCTTTGCCTAAAGTTGTGAATTCTAACATTAATAGGGAAATTTGTTCCTCCTTTGTGTCCTAATTTTATAAATACTCTTTAAAGATCTTTACATTCTTTGGATGTGGTAAGAGCTTTGAAATAATATGTTGAGGCTACTTAAGATTTCAGAAAGACTTCTAGTCTATTTTGTCTGGTTCCAGAAAATGTCTGAAAGCCTCTCACATTTCTTTGGCATCTTGGTTGAAACTTCTGATTCACAAAGCTTATTTGGAGGCGGGGCAGTCTCCGCCTCAGAAAATAACAGCTCATTCTACAAGATCACTTGCCACATCTTAGGCTTTAAAGAATGAAGCTTCCGTTGATCAAATCTGCAGAGCAGATGGGACTTCCGGGCAGCGGCAATCTTAATGGTTGCACTGAGCTTTAGCTCCTGGTTCATCCACCACTTTTTACTCAAATCAAGTAGAAAAATTGGCGACAAGCTATTTCATAAGGTGGAGAAACTGGACTGAAGGCACTCTGACTCAAGAATTAGGGTTTTGGTTTGTGGCGCGGCTCCCTAGCCCTCAGTACCGGACTTTTTCTTCTGAGGCCTTCCCCTATATTTGAAGCCTCATTTGTCCTCACCACTGCCGCACCTATTGTGTGGCCAATGCCCTATGTGGCAGACTATGGAGAAGCAACATTACAGCACAGCTTACAGGGTATAATACCGTGGTTCAAATGTCAGACTGGGAGGATCTCCTCAGTTCCCTGCTGCAGCGTCAACTTAAATGCATCACTGAAACCATCCATTAGGCACTTAAAAACCCTACTTGCCGGTTGACAGACCCAGAGAATACTACAGTAGAGCAGGAGAATGCTCAAGAAGACGCTTACCCACACGCTGATATGGCAACGGCTGTGTGTATTTCCTGGGGGGTCATCAGGCTCGATGGTGGCGGAGTCTGAGCCTAATCCACGGGAGCTGGAGAGCAGACAAGAGTTGGTGGCGACAGAGGTGTATGGACGGTTGCCGATCATGGCCCACTACGTTCTGCCTCCTTCTCTGGACCCACTGCAAGGGATTTCACCGGAGGGTCCAACCGGAGTGGTAACTCCGCTATGCGCTTCACCCTTTGCCTGTAAGAGAGACATTGCAGTTGTGTGCAGTGGCACACTTGTTTCCTATCGGCCTGCTGACTGCTTGAAGGAGATTGCCAATAACACATTCCTGACCTTGGTTAAAGCTCACGGCTCTGATCTAGCTGACACAGGCAGTGTGAAATTGAGATTCGTCTCTGGAGGTGTTACATGTGCTACTGGGACTTAGCAGTGGGGACTATATTTCTCACAGAAGCCGCTGCCAGCATTACAGGACTGGTGTAGGCTAAACTTCTACCCACTTTGGTGTCGCAAGGCAGATTACTTTGCTGGCAATTCAGATATAGACAGATATTTCTGCTTAGCGATACACTGCCTGCAATGTTATGGGACATTACTCTGCTTAGCGTGACAAACTTTGCTTGAGTGTGCGGACACGCTGATCACAAATTTAACTGTGGCAAAACCTAAGAGGTTTCCGAACACCGTAAATTAAGTACTATGCTTAACACACTCATGGGACTCTAACTACAGTTTCCTCTGAGCTCCACATACACCAGTACGGGACATGTATCAGTCCTACTCTGTATAAGTCTACTAACCCTGTTATTGTTTCCTAGGTGTACATGGGCCGTTGCTTACATTATCAGCGATACTTATAGCTAATATTATCACTGTGCAGCTCTAAGCCCTGAATAATAAGCTCAGCACATTGTTGTGTCTCCACTACAAGGGATATTTATTATAGCCCTAGTGTATTCCACATTGTCTTTATTAAGTGGGTTTTTGAAAATGATGTATATACATCCCTTAATTTTACTATCCTTTAAAAGAGTTGTGCTATTTGTTATGTATAGGTTTCCAATTCTAGCACTTCTCTTATTGCATCCACAGCAATTGATGCTATACTGCAGTGACCAAGACAGTACATTAGGGAAACCGTTAAGTGACTTATTCAAGGACCAAATATGCGTGGTTTCCTAGCTCACAGCAAGGCAGATCTGAATTGCCATTAACCCCAGTCAACCCTATTCTTATAAAGATTAATTATATATGGAGTCAACATTACCAGTTGTAAGAAGTCCTTCACAAAGGTAGTTCAGATGCTTAATTATAATTTCATATAATATTAGGGATTCAGAAGTGGCCCACATTGTTATACTATCTCCTCCCCAAAGTTACTACATATGTTGAGAAGTTTACACTTTCACAGAAAATTTGAGGTTTATTTTATTTGTGTAAATTAGATGCTTTTGTTTTTTGTTTTGACTAATCACCTACTCAGGTCCAAAAGTGACTGTATTATTTATTTGAATCCCCTTATTAAATCATTTGCGTTAACATAGGTCCAAGAGTGACCTTTTGCAGCTATGGGGGTACACATATATTAAATGGCAAAAGGAGGTTTGTAAATGGTGTTCGGTAGCAGGGGGGGGGTGAGCTGGGGTTAAGTTGCTATTTAATTATCATTCAAACTTACCGTTTGTATTTGTTTGATGCAACTATATCACATTAAGTATCTGATTTCTCTGCTATTGAATGTATATTTACAATTGTATTTTCTCTTGCATAACCTCAATAAAAAAACTTAAAAAAAAATAAAAAATGAAAAAAAATCTGCAAAGCAGCCACAAGTTTTTTGCTTCTTCAGAAGCAGCTTTTGGTAGAAAGGTTCTTCAGGAAGCTGTCTTATTTTGATTCTAGTGCCTATGATTTAAGGTTTTTTTTTTTTATTTTAATTTTTTTTAAAGAAATAGCTGTTTTTATTTTATCCCTCCCTCTAGAGTTACTCCACATCTTGGGTATTATATCCCATCAATAACTAGCTAGTGGACTCTCGCCCCCTATGTGAAATAAAACATAATTTATGTAAGAACTTACCTGATAAGTTCATTTCTTTCATGGTGGCGAGAGTCCACGAGACCCACACATTTTTTTTTTTTGGGCTTATGATTTTTTTTTTTGTATAAAGCACATTATTTATCCTGTTCCTCTTTTTATTATGCTTTTACTCCTTATACACCTCACTAACTTGGCTATACGTTGAAGGGATACTAAACCCAATTTTTCTCTTTTATGATTCAGATAGAGAACACAATGTTAAGCAGCTTTCTAATTTTACTTCTATTATTAATTTTTCTTCGTACTCTTGCTATCTTTATTTGAAAAAGCAGGAATAAAAGCTTTGGAGCCGGCCCATTTTAGGTTGAGAACCTGGGTTGCGCTTGTTGATTGGATGGCTAAATGCAGGCACCAATCGGCAAGCCCTATCCAGGGTACTGAACAAAAAATAGGCCGGCTCCAAAGGTTTTATTCCGGCATTTTCAAATAAAGAGAACAAGAAAACGAAGAAAATGTGATAATATGAGCAAATTAGAATAGATTAGTGCAATAAAAATTTACTTTTTTTTTTTTTTGTATACTATGGCAATATCAACTCTAATGTGATTTTCAAAATTAATCCACATGCAGTAATTATCAGCATAACGCCCCTTTAACCCTGTCACTGCTAAGCCCTTTTCACACTCCTGGGATTAAATGATTTTTATTATATCATTTTTCCCCCATTAATATTTTTTTAAAAAAGGATTAAAAATGACCATTTTTCCTGCCATCAAATCACGATCTTACAATCTGTGTTCTAAAATGCAAATACTAGTCTATATTTACTATTGCATTTCTGATAACAGTACTGTAATATCTTTCTGATGGTACTATGTGTACAAAAGTATTAAAAAATAAAATACAATGACCTTTAGGTTGCATGTATAAGTTGTATTATGATATGTAAATATCACATAAATGACATAAGGTATGGTTTTTTTACACTTGTCCCATTGCCTCTCCAAGATACATATTTTCCAAAATGCAAACCTTTTCTAATCCCAAGCAGCTTGGATAAAGGGTTTTGTAGTTAAATTTCATTACACGTGAGAAGGCTACAACAAAAAATCTTAAACTATATTAAGATTTTAGTAAATAGCATTGAAAATAACCAGGTGACCACTATTCAAAGCAAATGATGATGCACTCAATGAAGTGAAAGGACTTTTATTGAAGTGAACAGCAACGTTTCGGGGCTACTGCCCCTTTGTCAAGCTTGACAAAGGGGCAGTAGCCCTGAAAACGTTGCTGTTCACTTCAATAAAAGTCCTTTCACTTCATTGAGTGCATCATAATTTGCTTTGGATACTTATTTGGAGTCTATGGGATTGGACTCTCTATGATTGCACCTACCATGATATCTATGGATCTCTAATGATCTCAGGTGTGCTGGTCTTACCTTTGTGCTATTACCAGGTGACCACTATTGTTAATATGATCACTTTAATAAATTATCAAGCATTATCAAGGGGCCCCTACATGCTTTTGGGAGTTATAAAACAAACTATCATCCCATTTTGTGGTTGTCTAGCTTAAAGGGATAGTAAACCCCAAAATGTTCTTTTATGATTCAGATAGCACATACAATTTTAAACAACTTTCCAATTTAATTATATTATCAAAATTTTTTCATTCTCTTGCTATCCATTGCTGAAGGGACAGCATTGCACTACTGACAGGAAGCTGAAAATATCTATTAAGCCAATCACAAGAGACAAATGTGTGCAGGCACCAATTAGCAGCAGCTCCCACTAGTGTATGATATGTGCGTATTCAATTTTTAACAAGGGATACTAAGAACGAATCACATTTGAAAATAGAAGTGAATTTAAAAGTGTCTTAAAATGGCATGCTCTATCAGAATCATGCAAGTTTAATTTTGACTTTACTATCCCTTTAAACATTTGACTGTCTTGATATAATGTAGCAATATATATTAATTTCTTGTATCTGAATGGACAACTGTTCATTTAAAAAAGGAAAGGCAAATGTCCTTTTTAACAGAAGGAAAAAAAAGATGCTTAAAGGGACATGAAACACCCATTTTTTTTATTTTTTAATGATTCAGATAGAGCATACCATTTTAAACAACTTTTTTTTATTATCTAATTTGTTTTGATCTGTTTGTATCCTTTGTTGAAAAGTGTACCTAGGTAGGCTTAGAAGCTGATGATTGGCGGCTGCCATTAGCTTTCAGATAACTTCTAGTAGTGCATTACTGCTCCTTAAAGTATACCAAGAGAAAGAAGAAAATAATATAATTGAAGCAATTTAGAACGTTCTTAAAAATTGTATGATATATCTGAATCATGGGGAAAAACAATTGGTTTCATGTCCTTTTAACATAGTATATGACGTTGAATGAAGACAAAACGTCCAAGCTCAATCTTTAGTAAACAATGCCGTATTAAAGCAAGTAGGACCAGTAGAATGCTTGGTTGTATAGGTTGAAGTATTTGCAGCAGGAATAGTGAGGTTCTTATACCACTTTACAGCTCAATAGGTAGGCTTCATCTTGAGTATTGAGTTCAGTTCTGGAGGCCATATGGACATATGGCCTCCAGAACTGAACTGAATACTCAAGATGAAGGGTATAAATAAATTGGAATATGTTTCAAGGAGGACTACCAAAAGTTGAAGGGTAGCAGGTTCAATTATTTGTGGAAGCACTCCTTCACAGGGGTAGTAGATTAATGGAATAAATTCCATTATAGATGGTAAGGACAGACACTGTAGGGGACTGTAATAATGCCTGGGATGAGCATACAGCTATCCTGTAGACTAAGCCTACTCTTTATAAGAAATGTAGGTAGACTTGTTGGGTATATGGTTCTTATCTGTCATCATAATATGTTTGTGTTTACAGGTCATATTTTGATCCCTTTTAAAGAAAAATACTGCCAAGAGAACTGAAATACCTTTTAAAAATTCTACCATGTCTACCTGTTTAAATCAATTAGGAATCACAGCCTGGGGGGGGAAGGACTTCTCCTGAGACCTCTGCATCTTCCCGGTTGTCTGGGTTGGGCAGATGTTGGCTACTATTTATTTTGCTATATTTTGTGGAGCCTTTTACCTATATAATCCACTAATAGTATTGGTGGTCTGAGACAGATAAGAGTTTGGAATGGGTGTCATTTATGAAACTCGCGCATTTACTGATGAAAAAATATCTATTTATTATTTGAGGAGATGACGCATTTATTAGACTAGCAATTACTGCATACTTTTGAAACCAAATGGAATAGTACACACGTATCTACAGCACAAAGTAGCTGTTTGCCTATACTAAAGGGAGAACTTCTGGCGAAGGAGGTGGAAGGCAACGATATGCATGCTTACCCTATAGAAATAATGCTGACCTTGGCCCAAGATCTGGCTCCTGTTATGGTAATACGGAGTCCCCATGTGGTTTTACTGGAGACTACATGCTCAGTTGTGAAGGAGCCCTCAGACGTGTTCATGGAAAGTGGAGTGGAGACACTTGTCACCTTTTGAGGTAGCTGCTCTTGGAGAGGTTGGTTGCTGAAATAAATGTAGACAAGCCTGTTGCACCCATCAACTTGAAGAAGACCTACCACAAGCAGAACTGGGGAGATCAGCGGGAGTGGATTTCGGAGCTGATACTGATTGATCCATTGGACCCAACAACTTATGGATGGAAACATCCCCTTGCGTAGTCTGTACAGCAGGCCATGCCTAGTGTGGAGGCAACTTTTAGCAGCACATGGTTTCTGCAATGGAAACAAGGGATCGTTTGAAAGACCTCTTTATTTAGACACATAGCCTTTTAGGAAGCTGTATCAATGTGGTAGATATTTTGTCTTAGGGTAATTCATTGTTCTTTGTTGAGTAGTTACCTACATATATAATATGAACTATAAATCTACCTCTCTAGTTTCAATGTGCTTTAAAGTGATGTTCTTTTACCTGTAAGCCATGTTTCAAACTGTCTTGTGATATTGACAGTATACTTGATATTCTTACTGAGTTATATTACCCGGTATAATTATGTGAGTTTTTGCTTATCTATGCTATTTGTTTTATATTGTACACATTTGTGTATTTTGTCCTGAGATCTGCACGCTTATCACCTATGTATGTTTTAATTATCTTAGTCTTAGTTTTTGTTGTTCATTACTCCAACAGTTTATAGGATGTCAGCTGATCCGGATTGGAGTCATTATGCAGTAACATTTGATACTGATTGAGAAATGTAAAAGCCTCTACTTAGGTCTCATTCTCTAAGGGGACTCTCACTATATTATACAAGCTTGTCATTTTCTTTCTAGCACAAATAATTTAAACATGGTACAGAGTCCCTACATAATAACTTTTTATGGATTCATAGTACCTAACATGAGTCTCCTTATACTCTCAGGAGGGTATATAAATATCAAATGTGTAGGCAGTTATTTACCTCTAACACTTTAACATTATAGGTGATATGTTTGTTGAAGACTGTGATTCTCTGGAAATCTAATTATGTGCTTGCTGTAGTAATACCCAATAGAACCATATGGATGCTAAAATACACATGGTAGTACACCTACCTCTAGACATTGTCCTTCAGGAAGGCTACCACATGGTCATATGAGTCCCTGTCCTCCTTCCTCTAATTCATGTATCCAATTTATTAAAGTAGTATAAGAGGAGATTAGAATGTAGCACAATATAATAATGTGAATTTTCTTACTAGGAGGCTAAATTGCCATATTTGTAGTTAAAGAATAGACAATAGTTTACCATTAAGAACCACATGCTCACTGATATACTTTGTACACTTGCCATTGGGTTAGGGGCCCATGTCCATATGGTAGGATCTAATTATGTAAGATGGAAAACCTCTCCTTGTTCCAGTATTTGCATAGCTGCATTTTAGCTTTAAGCTATTAAAGGTTCTACTACATTTTATTCTAGAACAGTCAGTCTTATCCTCAGCGAATACCCCCAATTTTGTTTTGCTCCTTGGTTAGTAGAATACCTGGCCAGAACTTAGGCCTCTAACAAACCATTATATTTTATGATTCTATATCACTGTTAGGTTTTTATTTTTGTTTTTTTTAGTATATATATATATATATATATATATATATATATATATATATATATATATATATATATATATATATATATATATATAAATAATTTCCTATAGTTTTAGGGCTTATTATAGGTCACTTTGTCCTGTCATTTTTCTTTTTTACACTTGTGTTATAATGGATCTAATAGTGAATCTTTTGCTAATGGGTTTCACAAAAGTATACTATTTAATTTACCCACCGCCTTTCTCCCCCCCCCCCCCCCCCCCCAGTCTATTACTTTATATTACTCTGGATTTCCTTAATTATATCCAGAGACTTATTAAGCGGTTTACCTCTGGAATCACCACTGTTTATCAATAACATGTCTTTAACATAACAACTAATAACACTAAATAGTTGGCTATTTTTCTGTCTATTTATGAAGTTGCCAGCAGGAGTAATTAAGAAAGCCAAATGCCACCTTGGGGAATTACCATCTATTACTCAACTATGGCACATTTACTAACATATAGTTACTCATCTTTTGGCCTATTTAGTTTAGAATTATTACTCATCAGAATATAGTATTGTTAAAAGATTTCACAATTATCAAGACCTAAGAGTGACATGTTTAAGTCAAATTATGTTGCCCCAAACGTATTATATACATGTCCTCAGAAGTCCAAGAGTGGCTTCATCTGATGCTGGGAGATATCCTTACTATATACAAAAGAAGTTTGGTTTAGATATGTTAGACTGGTTACTAGTGATGCACCGAAATGAAAATTCTGGACCGAAACTGAAAATTCAGAATGCCCTTGGCCAAAAAAACGAAACCGAAAATGACTTTTCTTTCATGTAATTAGCAAGAGTCCATGAGCTAGTGACGTATGGGATATACATTCCTACCAGGAGGGGCAAAGTTTCCCAAACCTTAAAATGCCTATAAATACACCCCTCACCACACCCACAATTCAGTTTTACAAACTTTGCCTCCTATGGAGGTGGTGAAGTAAGTTTGTGCTAGATTCTACGTTGATATGCGCTCCGCAGCAGGTTGAAGCCCGGTTTTCCTCTCAGCGTGCAGTGAATGTCAGAGGGATGTGAGGAGAGTATTGCCTATTTTGAATGCAGTGATCTCCTTCTACGGGGTCTATTTCATAGGTTCTCTGTTATCGGTCGTAGAGATTCATCTCTTACCTCCCTTTTCAGATCGACGATATACTCTTATATATACCATTACCTCTGCTGATTTTCGTTTCAGTACTGGTTTAGCTTTCTACAAACATGTAGATGAGTGTCCTGGGGTAAGTCTTATTTTCTGTGACACTCTAAGCTATGGTTGGGCACTTTGTTTATAAAGTTCTAAATATATGTATTCAAACATTTATTTGCCTTGACTCAGGATGTTCAACATTCCTTATTTTCAGACAGTCAGTTTCATATTTGGGATAATGCACTTGAATCAATTATTTTTCTTACCTTAAAAATTTGACTTTTTTTCCCTGTGGGCTGTTAGGCTCGCGGGGGCTGAAAATGCTTCATTTTATCGCGTCATTTTTGGCGCAAAAAATCTTTTCTGTTTCCGGCGTCATACGTGTCGCCGGTATTTGCGTCATATTTTGACGTTCTTTTGCGCCAAAGATGTCGGTGTTCCGGATGTGGCGTCATTTTTTGCACCAAAAAGCATTTAGGCGCCAAATAATGTGGGCGTCTTATTTGGCGCTAAAAAATATGGGCGTCGCTTTTGTCTCCACATTATTTAAGTCTCATTTTTTCTTTGCTTCTGGTTGCTAGAAGCTTGTTCATTGGCATTTTTTCCCATTCCTGAAACTGTCATTTAAGGAATTTGATCAATTTTGCTTTATATGTTGTTTTTTCTCTTACATATTGCAAGATGTCTCACGTTGCATCTGAGTCAGAAGATACTTCAGGAAAATCGCTGTCTGGTGCTGGAACTACCAAAGCTAAGTGTATCTGCTGTAAACTTTTGGTAGCTATTCCTCCAGCTGTTGTTTGTATTTATTGTCATGACAAACTTGTTAATGCAGATATTTCCTTTAGTAATGTACCATTACCTGTTGCAGTTCCATCAACATCTAATGTTCAGAATGTTCCTGATAACATAAGAGATTTTGTTTCTGAATCCATCAAGAAGGCTATGTCTGTTATTCCTCCTTCTAGTAAACATAAAAAATCTTTTAAAACTTCTCTTTATACAGATGAATTTTTAAATGAACATCATCATTCTGATGACTCTTCTGGTTCAGAGGATTCTGTCTCAGAGATTGATGCTGATAAATCTTCATATTTATTTAAAATGGAATTTATTCGTTCTTTACTTAAAGAAGTACTAATTGCTTTAGAAATTGAGGATTCTGGTCCTCTTAATACTAATTCTAAACGTTTAGATAAGGTGTTTAAATCTCCTGTGGTTATTCCAGAAGTTTTTCCTGTTCCTAGTGCTATTTCTGAAGTAATTTCCAGCGAATGGGATAAATTGGGTAATTCATTTACTCCTTCTAAACGTTTTAAGCAATTATATCCTGTGCCGTCTGATAGATTAGAATTTTGGGACAAAATCCCTAGAGTTGATGGGGCTATTTCTACCCTTGCTAGACGTACTACTATTCCTACGTCAGATGGTACTTCGTTTAAGGATCCTTTAGATAGGAAAATTGAATCCTTTCTAAGAAAAGCTTATCTGTGTTCAGGTAATCTTCTTAGACCTGCTATATCATTGGCTGATGTTGCTGCAGCTTCAACTTTTTGGTTGGAAACTTTAGCGCAACAAGTAACAGATCATGATTCTCATAATATTATTATTCTTCAACATGCTAATAATTTTATCTGTGATGCCATTTTTTGATATTATCAGAGTTGATGTCAGGTTTATGCCTCTAGCTATTTTAGCTAGAAGAGCTTTATGGCTTAAAACTTGGAATGCTGATATGGCTTCTAAATCAACTCTACTTTCCATTTCTTTCCAGGGTAACAAATTATTTGGTTCTCAGTTGGATTCTATTATCTCAACTGTTACTGGTGGGAAAGGAACTTTTTTACCACAGGATAAAAAATCTAAGGGTAAAAACAGGGCTAATCGTTTTCGTTCCAACAAAGAACAAAAGCCTGATCCTTCATCCTCAGGAGCAGTTTCAGTTTGGAAACCATCTCCAGTCTGGAATAAATCCAAGCCTTCTAGAAGAGCAAAGCCAGCTTCTAAGTCCACATGAAGGTGCGGCCCTCATTCCAGCTCAGCTGGTAGGGGGCAGGTTACGTTTTTTCAAAGAAATTTGGATCAATTCTGTTCACAATCTTTGGATTCAGAACATTGTTTCAGAAGGGTACAGAATTGGTTTCAAGATGAGACCTCCTGCAAAGAGATTTTTTCTTTCCCGTGTCCCAGTAAATCCAGTGAAAGCTCAAACATTTCTGAATTGTGTTTCAGATCTAGAGTTGGCTGGAGTAATTATGCCAGTTCCAGTTCTGGAACAGGGGATGGGGTTTTATTGAAATCTCTTCATTGTACCAAAGAAGGAGAATTCCTTCAGACCAGTTCTGGATCTAAAAATATTGAATCGTTATGTAAGGATACCAACGTTCAAAATGGTAACTGTAAGGACTATCTTGCCTTTTGTTCAGCAAGGGCATTATATGTCCACAATAGATTTACAGGATGCTTATCTGCATATTCCGATTCATCCAGATCATTATCAGTTCCTGAGATTTTCTTTTCTGGACAAGCATTACCAGTTTGTGGCTCTGCCGTTTGGCCTAGCTACAGCTCCAAGAATTTTTACAAAGGTTCTCGGTGCCCTTCTGTCTGTAATCAGAGAACAGGGTATTGTGGTATTTCCTTATTTGGACGATATCTTGGTACTCGCTCAGTCTTTACATTTAGCAGAATCTCATACGAATCGACTTGTGTTGTTTCTTCAAGATCATGGTTGGAGGATCAATTCACTAAAAAGTTAATTGATTCCTCAGACAAGGGTAACCTTTCTGGGTTTCCAGATAGATTCAGTGTCCATGACTCTGTCTTTGACAGACAAGAGACGTCTAAAATTGATTTCAGCTTGTCTAAAACCTTCAGTCACAATCATTCCCTTCGGTAGCCTTATGCATGGAAATTCTAGGTCTTATGACTGCTGCATCGGACACGATCCCCTTTGCTACATGCGACCTCTTCAGCTCTGTATGCTGAATCAATGGTGCAGGGATTACACAAAGATATCTCAATTAATATCTTTAAAACCGATTTACGACACTCTCTAACGTGGTGGACAGATCACCATCGTTTAATTCAGGGGGCTTCTTTTGTGCTTCCGACCTGGACTGTAATTTCAACAGATACAAGTCTCACAGGTTGGGGAGCTGTGTGGGGATCTCTGACGGCACAAGGAGTTTGGGAATCTCAGGAGGTGAGATTACCGATCAATATTTTGGAACTCCGTGCAATTTTCAGAGCTCTTCAGTCTTGGCCTCTTCTGAAGAGAGAATCGTTCATTTGTTTTCAGACAGACAATGTCACAACTGTGGCATACATCAATCATCAAGGAGGGACTCACAGTCCTCTGGCTATGAAAGAAGTATCTCGAATTCTGGTTTGGGCGGAATCCAGCTCCTGTCTAATCTCTGCGGTTCATATCCCAGGTATAGACAATTGGGAAGCGGATTATCTCAGTCGCCAAACGTTGCATCCGGGCGAATGGTCTCTTCACCCAGAGGTATTTCTTCAGATTGTTCAAATGTGGGAGCTTCCAGAAATAGATCTGATGGCGTCTCATCTAAACAAGAAACTTCCCAGGTATCTGTCCAGATCCCGGGATCCTCAGGCGGAAGCAGTGGATGCATTATCACTTCCTTGGAAGTATCATCCTGCCTATATCTTTCCGCCTCTAGTTCTTCTTCCAAGAGTAATCTCCAAGATTCTGAAGGAATGCTCATTTGTTCTGCTGATAGCTCCGGCATGGCCTCACAGGTTTTGGTATGCGGATCTTTTCCGGATGGCCTCTTGCCATCCGTGGACTCTTCCGCTAAGACCAGACCTTTTTTCCATCAGGATCTCAAATCCTTAAATTTAAAGGTATGGAGATTGAACGCTTGATTCTTGGTCAAAGAGGTTTCTCTGACTCTGTGATTAATACTATGTTACAGGCTCGTAAATCTGTATCCAGAGAGATATATTATAGAGTCTGGAAGACTTATATTTCTTGGTGTCTTTCTCATCATTTTTCTTGGCATTCTTTTAGAATTCCGAGAATTTTACAGTTTCTTCAGGATGGTTTAGATAAAGGTTTATCCGCAAGTTCTTTGAAAGGACAAATCTCTGCTCTTTCTGTTCTTTTTCACAGAAAGATTGCTAATCTTCCTGATATTCATTGTTTTGTACAAGCTTTGGTTCGTATAAAACCTGTCATTAAGTCAATTTCTCCTCCTTGGAGTTTGAATTTGGTTCTGGGGGCTCTTCAAGCTCCTCCGTTTGAACCTATGCATTCATTGGACATTAAATTACTTTCTTGGAAAGTTTTGTTCCTTTTGGCGATCTCTTCTGCCAGAAGAGTCTCTGAATTATCTGCTCTTTCTTGTGAGTCTCCTTTTCTGATTTTTCATCAGGATAAGGCGGTGTTGCGAACTTCTTTTGAATTTTTACCTAAAGTTGTGAATTCCAACAACATTAGTAGAGAAATTGTGGTTCCTTCATTATGTCCTAATCCTAAGAATTCTAAGGAGAAATCGTTGCATTCTTTGGATGTTGTTAGAGCTTTGAAATATTATGTTGAAGCTACTAAGTCTTTCCGAAAGACTTCTAGTCAATTTGTTATCTTTTCCGGTTCTAGAAAAGGCCAGAAAGCTTCTGCCATTTCTTTGGCATCTTGGTTGAAATCTTTAATTCATCATGCCTATGTCGAGTCGGGTAAAACTCCGCCTCAAAGGATTACAGCTCATTCTACTAGGTCAGTTTCTACTTCCTGGGCGTTTAGGAATGAAGCTTCGGTTGATCAGATTTGCAAAGCAGCAACTTGGTCCTCTTTGCATACTTTTACTAAATTCTACCATTTTGATGTATTTTCTTCTTCTGAAGCAGTTTTTGGTAGAAAAGTACTTCAGGCAGCGGTTTCAGTTTGAATCTTCTGTTTATGTTTTTCATTAAACTTTATTTTGGGTGTGGATTATTTTCAGCAGGAATTGGCTGTCTTTATTTTATCCCTCCCTCTCTAATGACTCTTGCGTGGAAAGATCCACATCTTGGGTAGTCATTATCCCATACGTCACTAGCTCATGGACTCTTGCTAATTACATGAAAGAAAACATAATTTATGTAAGAACTTACCTGATAAATTCATTTCTTTCATATTAGCAAGAGTTCATGAGGCCCGCCCTTTTTTGTGGTGGTTATGATTTTTTTGTATAAAGCACAATTATTCCAATTCCTTATTTTATATGCTTTCGCACTTTTTTCTTATCACCCCACTTCTTGGCTATTCGTTAAACTGAATTGTGGGTGTGGTGAGGGGTGTATTTATAGGCATTTTAAGGTTTGGGAAACTTTGCCCCTCCTGGTAGGAATGTATATCCCATACGTCACTAGCTCATGGACTCTTGCTAATATGAAAGAAATGAATTTATCAGGTAAGTTCTTACATAAATTATGTTGTTTTTTTTAACGCCTATATAAAGTCTACTTAAAACATGTTTTCTTAGGCAACTATTTTAAAATATAAATATATATATATAAACACTGTGTGTGTGTGTGTATATATATGTATATATATATATATATATATATATATATATATATATATATATATATATATATATATATATATTTCTTTCATGTAATTAGCAAGAGTCCATGAGCTAGTGACGTATGGGATATACATTCCTACCAGGAGGGGCAAAGTTTCCCAAACCTCAAAATGCCTATAAATACACCCCTCACCACACCCACAATTCAGTTTTACAAACTTTGCCTCCTATGGAGGTGGTGAAGTAAGTTTGTGCTAGATTCTACGTTGATATGCGCTCCGCAGCAAGTTGGAGCCCGGTTTTCCTCTCAGCGTGCAGTGAATGTCAGAGGGATGTGAGGAGAGTATTGCCTATTTGAATGCAGTGATCTCCTTCTACGGGGTCTATTTCATAGGTTCTCTGTTATCGGTCGTAGAGATTCATCTCTTACCTCCCTTTTCAGATCGACGATATACTCTTATTTATATACCATTACCTCTGCTGATTTTCGTTTCAGTACTGGTTTGGCTTTCTACAAACGTGTAGATGAGTGTCCTGGGGTAAGTAAATCTTATTTTCTGTGACACTCTAAGCTATGGTTGGGCACTTTATTTATAAAGTTCTAAATATATGTATTCAAACATTTATTTGCCTTGACTCAATGTTCAACATTCCTTATTTTCAGACAGTCAGTTTCATATTTGGGATAATGCGTTTGAATCAATCATTTTTTCTTACCTTTAAAAAATTTGACTTTTTTTTCCTGTGGGCTGAAAATGCTTCATTTTATTGCGTCATTCTTGGCGCGGACTTTTTTAGCGCAAAAAATCTTTTCTGTTTCCGGCGTCATACGTGTCGCCGGAAGTTGCGTCATTTTTTGACGTCCTTTTGCGCCAAAAATGTCGGCGTTCTGGATGTGGCGTCATTTTTGGCGCCAAAAAAGCATTTAGGCGCCAAACAATGTGGGCGTATTATTTGGCGCCAAAAAATATGGGCGTCGCTTTTGTCTCCACATTATTTCAGTCTGATTTTTTTCTTTGCTTCTGGTTACTAGAAGCTTGTTTATTGGCATTTTTTCCCATTCCTGAAACTGTCATTTAAGGAATTTGATCAATTTTGCTTTATATGTTGTTTTTTCTCTTACATATTGCAAGATGTCTCACGTTGCATCTGAGTCAGAAGATACTTCAGGAAAATCGCTGTCTAGTGCTGGAACTACCAAAGCTAAGTGTATCTGCTGTAAACTTTTGGTAGCTATTCCTCCGGCTGTTGTTTGTATTAATTGTCATGACAAACTTGTTAAAGCAGATAATATTTCCTTTAGTAATGTACCATTGCCTGTTGAAGTTCCCTCAACATCTAAGGTGCAGAATGTTCCTGATAACATAAGAGATTTTGTTTCTGAATCCATCAAGAAGGCTATGTCTGTTATTTCTCCTTCTAGTAAACATAAAAAATCTTTTAAAACTTCTCTCTCTACAGATGAATTTTTAAATGAACATCATCATTCTGATTCTGATGACTCTTCTGGTTCAGAGGATTCTGTCTCAGAGATTGATGCTGATAAATCTTCATATTTATTTAAAATGGAATTTATTCGTTCTTTACTTAAAGAAGTACTAATTGCTTTAGAAATAGAGGATTCTGGTCCTCTTGATACTAATTCTAAACGTTTAGATAAGGTGTTTAAATCTCCTGTGGTTATTCCAGAAGTTTTTCCTGTTCCTAATGCTATTTCTGAAGTAATTTCCAGAGAATGGGATAAATTGGGCAATTCATTTACTCCTTCTAAACGTTTTAAGCAATTATATCCTGTGCCGTCTGACAGATTAGAATTTTGGGACAAAATCCCTAAAGTTGATGGGGCTATTTCTACCCTTGCTAAATGTACTACTATTCCTACGTCAGATGGTACTTCGTTTAAAGATCCTTTAGATAGGAAAATTGAATCCTTTCTAAGAAAAGCTTATCTGTGTTCAGGTAATCTTCTTAGACCTGCTATATCTTTGGCTGATGTTGCTGCAGCTTCAACTTTTTGGTTGGAGACTTTAGCGCAACAAGTAACAGATCATGATTCTCATAATATTATTCTTCTTCTTCAGCATGCTAATAATTTTATCTGTGATGCCATTTTTGATATTATCAGAGTTGATGTCAGGTTTATGTCTCTAGCTATTTTAGCTAGAAGAGCTTTATGGCTTAAAACTTGGAATGCTGATATGGCTTCTAAATCAACTCTACTTTCCATTTCTTTCCAGGGTAACAAATTATTTGGTTCTCAGTTGGATTCCATTATCTCAACTGTTACTGGTGGGAAAGGAACTTTTTTTACCACAGGATAAAAAATCTAAGGGTAAAAACAGGGCTAATAATAGTTTTCGTTCCTTTCGTTTCAACAAAGAACAAAAGCCTGATCCTTCATCCTCAGGAGCAGTTTCAGTTTGGAAACCATCTCCAGTCTGGAATAAATCCAAGCCTTCTAGAAAGGCAAAGCCTGCTTCTAAGTCTACATGAAGGTGCGGCCCTCATTCCATCTCAGCTGGTAGGGGGCAGGTTACGTTTTTTCAAAGAAATTTGGATCAATTCTGTTCACAATCTTTGGATTCAGAACATTGTTTCAGAAGGGTACAGAATTGGTTTCAAGATGAGACCTCCTGCAAAGAGATTTTTTCTTTCCCGTGTCCCAGTAAATCCAGTGAAAGCTCAAGCATTTCTGAATTGTGTTTCAGATCTAGAGTTGGCTGGAGTAATTATGCCAGTTCCAGTTCTGGAACAGGGGATGGGGTTTTATTCAAATCTCTTCATTGTACCAAAGAAGGAGAATTCCTTCAGACCAGTTCTGGATCTAAAAATATTGAATCGTTATGTAAGGATACCAACGTTCAAAATGGTAACTGTAAGGACTATCTTGCCTTTTGTTCAGCAAGGGCATTATATGTCCACAATAGATTTACAGGATGCTTATCTGCATATTCCGATTCATCCAGATCATTATCAGTTCCTGAGATTCTCTTTTCTGGACAAGCATTACCAGTTTGTGGCTCTGCCGTTTGGCCTAGCTACAGCTCCAAGAATTTTTACAAAAGTTCTCGGTGCCCTTCTGTCTGTAATCAGAGAACAGGGTATTGTGGTATTTCCTTATTTGGACGATATCTTGGTACTTGCTCAGTCTTTACATTTAGCAGAATCTCATACGAATCGACTTGTGGTGTTTCTTCAAGATCATGGTTGGAGGATCAATTTACCAAAAAGTTCATTGATTCCTCAGACAAGGGTAACTTTTCTGGGTTTCCAGATAGATTCAGTGTCCATGACTCTGTCTTTGACAGACAAGAGACGTCTAAAATTGATTTCAGCTTGTCGAAACCTTCAGTCACAATCATTCCCTTCGGTAGCCTTATGCATGGAAATTCTAGGTCTTATGACTGCTGCATCGGACGCGATCCCCTTTGCTCGTTTAAACATGCGACCTCTTCAGCTCTGTATGCTGAATCAATGGTGCAGGGATTACACAAAGATATCTCAATTAATATCTTTAAAACCGATTGTACGACACTCTCTAACGTGGTGGACAGATCACCATCGTTTAATTCAGGGGGCTTCTTTTGTGCTTCCGACCTGGACTGTAATTTCAACAGATGCAAGTCTTACAGGTTGGGGAGCTGTGTGGGGATCTCTGACGGCACAAGGAGTTTGGGAATCTCAGGAGGTGAGATTACCGATCAATATTTTGGAACTCCGTGCAATTTTCAGAGCTCTTCAGTCTTGGCCTCTTCTGAAGAGAGAATCGTTAATTTGTTTTCAGACAGACAATGTCACAACTGTGGCATACATCAATCATCAAGGAGGGACTCACAGTCCTCTGGCTATGAAAGAAGTATCTCGAATTCTGGTTTGGGCGGAATCCAGCTCCTGTCTAATCTCTGCGGTTCATATCCCAGGTATAGACAATTGGGAAGCGGATTATCTCAGTCGCCAAACGTTACATCCGGGCGAATGGTCTCTTCACCCAGAGGTATTTCTTCAGATTGTTCAAATGTGTGGACTTCCAGAAATAGATCTGATGGCCTCTCATCTAAACAAGAAACTTCCCAGGTATCTGTCCAGATCCAGGGATCCTCAAGCGGAAGCAGTGGATGCATTGTCACTTCCTTGGAAGTATCATCCTGCCTATATCTTTCCGCCTCTAGTTCTTCTTCCAAGAGTAATCTCCAAGATTCTGAAGGAATGCTCGTTTGTTCTGCTGGTAGCTCCGGCATGGCCTCACAGGTTTTGGTATGCGGATCTTGTCCGGATGGCCTCTTGCCATCCGTGGACTCTTCCGCTACGACCAGACCTTCTGTCGCAAGGTCCTTTTTTCCATCAGGATCTCAAATCCTTAAATTTAAAGGTATGGAGATTGAACGCTTGATTCTTAGTCAAAGAGGTTTCTCTGACTCTGTGATTAATACTATGTTACAGGCTCGTAAATCTGTATCCAGAGAGATATATTATAGAGTCTGGAAGACTTATATTTCTCGGTGTCTTTCTCATCATTTTTCTTGGCATTCTTTTAGAATTCCAAGAATTTTACAGTTTCTTCAGGATGGTTTAGATAAAGGTTTGTCCGCAAGTTCCTTGAAAGGACAAATCTCTGCTCTTTCTGTTCTTTTTCACAGAAAGATTGCTAATCTTCCTGATATTCATTGTTTTGTACAAGCTTTGGTTCGTATAAAACCTGTCATTAAGTCAATTTCTCCTCCTTGGAGTTTGAATTTGGTTCTAGGGGCTCTTCAAGCTCCTCCGTTTGAACCTATGCATTCATTGGACATTAAATTACTTTCTTGGAAAGTTTTGTTCCTTTTGGCAATCTCTTCTGCCAGAAGAGTTTCTGAATTATCTGCTCTTTCTTGTGAGTCTCCTTTTCTGATTTTTCATCAGGATAAGGCAGTGTTGCAAACTTCTTTTGAATTTTTACCTAAAGTTGTGAATTCCAACAACATTAGTAGAGAAATTGTGGTTCCTTCATTATGTCCTAATCCTAAGAATTCTAAGGAGAAATCGTTACATTCTTTGGATGTTAGAGCTTTGAAATATTATGTTGAAGCTACTAAGTCTTTCCGAAAGACTTCTAGTTTATTTGTTATCTTTTCCGGTTCTAGAAAAGGCCAGAAAGCTTCTGCCATTTCTTTGGCATCTTGGTTGAAATCTTTAATTCATCTTGCCTATGTTGAGTCGGGTAAAACTCCGCCTCAAAGGATTACAGCTCATTCTACTAGGTCAGTTTCTACTTCCTGGGTGTTTAGGAATGAAGTTTCGATTGATCAGATTTGCAAAGCAGCAACTTGGTCCTCTTTGCATACTTTTACTAAATTCTACCATTTTGATGTATTTTCTTCTTCTGAAGCAGTTTTTGGTAGAAAAGTACTTCAGGCAGCGGTTTCAGTTTGAATCTTCTGCTTATGTTTTTCATTAAACTTTATTTTGGGTGTGGATTATTTTCAGCAGGAATTGGCTGTCTTTATTTTATCCCTCCCTCTCTAGTGACTCTTGCGTGGAAAGATCCACATCTTGGGTAATCATTATCCCATACGTCACTAGCTCATGGACTCTTGCTAATTACATGAAAGAAAACATAATTTATGTAAGAACTTACCTGATAAATTCATTTCTTTCATATTAGCAAGAGTCCATGAGGCCCACCCTTTTTTGTGGTGGTTATGATTTTTGTATAAAGCACAATTATTCCAATTCCTTATTTTATATGCTTTCGCACTTTTTTATCACCCCACTTCTTGGCTATTCGTTAAACTGAATTGTGGGTGTGGTGAGGGGTGTATTTATAGGCATTTTGAGGTTTGGGAAACTTTGCCCCTCCTGGTAGGAATGTATATCCCATACGTCACTAGCTCATGGACTCTTGCTAATATGAAAGAAATGAATTTATCAGGTAAGTTCTTACATAAATTATGTTATATATATATATATATAATTTTTTTTTTTTTTTTTTTTTTTTTTTGCATAATTAGACTATACTAATCTGAATTGAAAAACTGCAAGCCAATAAAATAACCACACTTTTTTATTGAAAGTTACACGCTAAAACAGGTAAAAAAAATAATAAAACAATAATATGCTCCACAATAATTTTACCATTTTCCAGTTTTTGTTTTTTTAACCAAGTAAAGTCCTAGAAAACTATTATTCTATGCAAAACATTAAGTCAAGTAATGAACTCAAAACGCAGCTTTAGGCTAGCATCAAATTTGAAATATGCTACATAATAATTTTACCGAAAATAACGAAATAACCAAAAATGCAATTTTTTTCAAATGTTTCTGTGCATCCCTAATGGTTACCTATAGCAATTGTTTACATAGGTACAGTATCCTATTGTCATATTGTAGTATATAAGATATTTTGGACTAGATATACTGTTCATTTGGCCAGCATACTTTTCTATGTATCATGTACACGTAACCTTGTTTATTAATATTGTTATGCAGCCTCAATAAAAAATAGATTTACCCCTTCCTGCTGGTACTTGTTACATCGGAACAAAGTTCCAATGTAAACAAATAAGTAAAAAATGTAAGTCCTGTGTTCTTACATGCGATCGCATGATTTCAATGATTATGATCGGGTCCCGGGGGAGTGCCTATGACGCTAGGCACGGCCTCCAGCCCATGACCCAGTTTGGAAGCAGCTATGGCTTCAGGACAGCAGAATGGCTATGAAGTTCCATGCCGACCTAACGGCGCTAAAGCCCAGAGCGGTTAGGACGGCATGGAACATCCTAACAGGGGGAAGAGGTTAAATAAAATAATCAGCACCCTTTGATGCTATTTAAACAAAACCGGTATGACTCTTGTATTAGAGAGTGGTTTGCATTTTATGTGAATGTTATTTTACAGCAGTGACTTATGTTTACTAGTTGCTTTTTAACGTGCAACTCCTCTAATGCTTGTACATTTCACCTGTCATGTTTCTATTCAGGGCAACACATTCCATTAGACAAAAATACATAAATCCACTTACGCTATCACTTTACAAGACCTATTTTTATGGCGAGGAATGCAAAATAACATCAAAGCTCTCTACACGAGGGCTGGGCACTAGAAAACTCTGTTACTTGAATTGTCAAGTAAAAACAGCCTTTTCATACAAACTGTGGTTTAATATATGTTCTCAAAGTTAGAATAAAGTTTCTACAGTTTTGTTTGTGTGGGATTCATTTATCTATGACTGTATTTAGGGGGCACAACCCTTGTTTTCCCATAATTCAAAATATATTTGACATGACATCTTGCATACACTGTGGGTATTTGGATCATTTCATATAGCAGCATAGAAATGAAGTACTTAAGTTTCAAAGTATCAAAATCATTTATATTGCAGAAAAGGACTCTTCTTAAACCAGCATTCCTGTAAAAAGTAATTTGTTTTGTAAAAGTTTAAATTAAAGGGACATTGAACACTAGATTTTTCTTTGCATACATGTTTTGTAGATGTTTTTGTAACAATGTATAGTTTTGCTTATTTTTTTAATAACATTGTGCTGATTTTCAGACTCCTAACCAAGCCCCAATGTATCAGATTTAGACCTAGGTCTACAGATTCTTGCTGCTATTGTTTGTGTAATCTGTCTTTTCATGTGAATGGGCGGGGGAGTGTCTGGGGGAAAAAACTACACTAATACTTCATTTAGACCTGAGGGTCTGGATGTCGGAAGCGCTTGGGCTGGCCTGTGGCAATTCTGCTTCAGACATAGGGCCAGTGGTGTCTCACTGTGTTCATTTGCAGCCCCGGTGGAGGGTTGTGGTCCCTAATACTTTGTGCGTTGATGGCCTTTCGAGATGCTTTTTGACTCGTGGTCATTGTGTAGTTCGAACGATCCGTGGACTCTTTGAGTCTGGCACAATCTTGAAGGGATATTTGGCTATCGCTCCTGCAGTAGAAGGTTGTGGATTTGAACTCGGGCGTAAAGATCCTGCCTTCTGATCTGAAGTATCCTGGTGTCCGCTATCCTTCCAAAACGGTAGTTGTTTCTAAGGGGAGGTTTAGAGGTGGTGGTTTCACTATCTTTGCCTCTGGGAACTTTTATGCTTGGATTGTGTGGTTCACCTTTATCAGGTGCTGTCACTAGGGTTCATAGGTCATTAGGTCGCACCTTTTAGGGTTTAGGACCAGGTTGACCTCTGTCCTAGGATCTAGTGTCCGTTGGATTCAGTGTTGCGGTTTTCATCGCAGTGTCTCCTGCGGAGATAGTCGGTCGGATCAGACTCGGGAGCTTTGCTTTGAGTCCTCCCTATTGGATTCAGTGGGAATCTGGACGTGGATCTAGGGCTCTGGTGGTCTGGTTCCTCCTATCTTTTTTTTTTTTTTTTTTTTTTTTTTCGTCCCTGTGTTTCCTTGAAACTTAAGGTTGAGATTCGGGTGCACTTCTTTGTCTCTCATTTAAATTCCCGGTTGTGAAGCTGGGCTTGGGGTTTTGTCTCCATGAGTACTGCCCTGCTGTTTGCCTTATGTCCTGGTCTTGTTCTCGACCTGTAGGGTCAATGATTAGCGTGTTGGTCCTTTTCCCCGCTTCTGTATTTTAGTCGTCTGACTGGCTTAGAGTGCTCGAGAGATTGTCTCTCAGAGGTTGGGATTGTTGTCACCCATTTCTAGGTGGTTTATCTCAGGGTTCTAGTCGTCTCTTTTTCTTAAGTGACTGATTACTCCCCCCACTTTTTCTTGAGTGGAGGTGTGTGCTGGTTGCTGGCTGTTGTGGCCTGTTGGCTTGTCTGACTTCCGGTCAATTTGATGGGTTGTTTTTGAATTACTGCACTAACCCTAGCTAAGTTTATAGGCTGTGTGAACAGCAATGCTTTGGCATACAGGGAGTCTGCTGAAGGGCAGACTTGAAGGGTTTTGCAGTTGAAACCGGTTACTGTTATCTGCTCCTCGGCTGCTAGTTAACTTAGCTGCTAGTTAGCTGTTTTTTGTACTAGTTGGGAATCCTCTGGGGGAGTTGGATCCTTGGGTTCCTTCTGTTGCTGGGGATTTGATTGGAAATTAGGTGTTGCTGCTCTGTGGCCTGTAGTGGCTGTGCTGTCTTGGTTGCACAGGAGTAAGGTGGGGTATTTCTTTTTATAGGAAGGGCTCCGCTTCTTGCTCGCACCATTAGCTTCTCCTTTATGTCCGGCATCTTTTTCATTGATTTTTTTTTCTCTCTCTGGAATTGGTCCTTGCTAGTACGGCATCCAAAGTCTCCTGTGGTCTAGGTGTATGGGACTGGGTTTTGTTTGCTCCTGTTAGCTGGTAAGGGTTTTTTCTCTTGTTGACTGGGTTTTCATAGGAGTGCGATTGGTCCCTGCTTTTTAGCTGCTTTCTGGTCCTTGAGATCTGTTTGTTCTCTTCAGGGTTTTTTCTTGTATTCTGCTGCGGTTTCTGTCATTGGGACATGGATTAGAGTACGCCTGTCAAATGGAGTTGGATTGTCTTCTTGATGACCTGGGGGTTTCCTCCTTCTGTTAGGCTTGTGTTCCCTTTGGGAATGGTTCGTTGGGTCCCCTAGTTGGTTGAGGGGCTGCGGCTGGGCTGTTGCCTTGAGGGATAGTGTCCTTGGGGTCCGTGATCTCGGTTGCGTCTTTTTGTGGTGACCATTCAGGTTCTACGACCTGTTGGTAGATTTGCGTCATTGGAGCTGCCTTTTTTTCAAGGGGTTCTTGTTCCCTGTTTTCGGACGAAATGGGGCTTTCTGTTTTGGGAATGTGTTTTTTTGGGTGGTGCCTTCATGTAGTCCGCCTCTTACCCTCCTGTTTTGGCATTCTGTGTCCTCTTTGGCTTGGGTATAAATTTCCCATAAGTAATTAATGCGGCTGTGGACTCTTTCCCATTAGAAAGAAAAACATAAATTATGCTTACCTGATAATTCCCTTTTCTTCTGTGGGAAAGAGTCCACAGCCCCCCACCCATTTTTGAGGCGTTGTTGTTTTCATCTTCTGGCACATTTTCACCTTGATGCTTCTTCCACTGTTCCTTGTTCCTCGGCTGAATGACTGGGGGATAGGGGAAGTGGGAGGAGTATTTAAGCCTTTGTCTGGTGGGTCTTTGCCTCCTCCTGGTGGCCAGGTTCTTATCTCCCATAAGTCATGAATGTGGCTGTGGACTCTTTCCCACGGAAGAAAAGGAAATGATCAGGTAAGCATAATTTATGTTTTTAACAGAAAATGTAGTAAACTAGACCTAGCAATAACAGATATATATGTATCAATTCTAGTCCCATGACTTTGCCCTAGATCACTGGTTTTCAAACCTGTCCTCAGGCCTCCCTAACAGGCCAGGTTTTCAGGATTTCCTTGGATGGGAGTTTTAGGTCTTCTGAAAATGTTAAAGGCACATATTACAGTTCTACTAGCATCTGACAAAACACTTGGCACACCAGCTAACTTTTGGCCTGTTTTGCTTCTAAATACAGGTATTAAACTATCAAGAGATGTTTACCCATTGCAAGACTAACCAGGCTTATCAACACAGACTAAATAGATTTCATTCCAGGTAAAGAAGCTGATGATGATCAACAGGGCCCAAAGGAATGCCCTCTCTTCTTCAGTCAATTTTTGATCCCTATAGCCATGTTGGCACAAAACCTAAGAGACCATCCAAATTTATGGGAACACAAACTTGCTATGTCTATCTCTCAGTGATTGGAGATTTAGGGCCAGATTACAAGTGGAGCACTAAATAATGCTTGCATGCAAGCAATATACAAACACACAATAATGTGCACTGGTATTACAAGTTAATCGCAACGCGAGCTTGAGTTAGCATTGCTAGGGAGCATTGCGCTAACAAGAGTGCGCTTCCATAGGCTTCTATGGGATCCTTGTTATGATGCCGTCACAGACCGCATCAGAACCGCCCACATAGAAGGAGGTATGTAGTGGTGCGATGGGCAGCATTTTTAAATATTGATGAATATATACATATATATTTACATTGTGGTCTATGGGAACACACAGTTCCCATAGAACGCAATGTAAAAGCACTTTTCAGTGCCGTTTTTTTCCCCCACTCCCACAAACGTTAAAGTCCCGAAACTGCCTAGTGCGTTTTTTTTTTTTTTTAAATATTTAAAAAAAATGCTACCTGTTTTATTTTTAAATAAAAAAAACCTACAATGCTCTCTTGAGGGCATTTGGAGTAATTTTAGAAAATAACTACAGATCTAATCTCTGGTTAATTTTTGGAGTGCTAATTGCTACTGCGAGGTTACGGTTGCAATAACCAGCCACTTTTATTGGCTGGTTAATTATTGTGCTCCCAAAAACGGGCAAATTTGCTGCTTTTCTGAAGTGCAATAATTTAGCGCTCCACTTGTAATCTAGCCCGTAATGTTTAAAAAGCCATTTGAAGCCTTCTTAAAGGGACACTCAATCAAAATTTACCTTTCATTATTGAGACAGAGCATGCAATTTAAAACAACTTTCCAATATACTTCCATTAACAAAATGTGCACAGTCTTTTTATATTTAACACTTTTGAGTCCCCAGCTCCTACTGAGCATGTGCAAGAATAAGCGTGTATGCATTTGTGAATGGCTGATGGCTGTCACATGGTACAGGGGGAGTGGAAAAAGACATAACTTTTTAAAATTGTCAGAACAAAAAAATCTATTACTCATTTGACGTTCAGACTAAGTGCTATTGCATTGTCTTGTTATCTTGCATTTGTTGATTATGCAAATCTACTGTGTTGACTGGCCCTTTAACTGCAGTAATTGTATAGTTATCTTTACTTTAAATGTCATGAAAGGCCACAGTAAAAATGTATCTACAGTATGCCTATTGGTAGGATATATTTTCTAATGCTGAGACTGAGAAATTCGTAAAACTTGTGAGCCACAGTGAAAAACCAAGCTAAAAAAAATCTAAACTTTTTGGATTCATCTTAACATATCTACCAATATATGTTAGAGCCATGGCCAAATTGTCAAACCCTTCATTACAGTAAAGCTATGGTTTATATGCACGGATAAACTGTCTGTAATAATCTTCCAAAGTTTGTAGAGATAAAAAATAGTAACCATGTTTAATATTCAATAATTCTTTAAAAGAGTATTTCCTTTCTGGCTCATTTAAATTAACTTTGTGGCATGGAAAGGAATCATGGAAATGAGCTTTTCTATTGAAGTGTGAGGGTCTCACTTACACATCCAGAACCCTACATAGGGCTCGATTACAAGTGGAGCGCTAATTTCTCGTGCGCCATTAAGTGCCCATCGCTGTGCGCCTTACCCCCTTTGCATGCGATAGGTTCACAGTCGTGTCTCACGGCATGAGAACAAGGCTCCCATTGGATCCTATGGAAGCGTGCTCTCGTTAGCGCAAAGCTTCCCTGCAATGCAAACGCGAGGTTGCGTTCACATTGCACCTAACTTGTAATACCAGCGCACATTTGCATGCACTGGGATTACTGAGTGGAGCGAAAATCATACAGAAAGAGAAGCGCTCAACCAGGAATGAACAGCAGCTCATCAGCTAGTTCTATGGCGAGTTACAACCTAGGAGCCGCCTTTTAGCACAATTGTGCTTTTCATAGAGGAGAACTTTCCTGAAGTTTATCAGACTGATCCTGCCTAGCATGGTCAGTCCAGTCTCGAACTACCAGGCAAACCTCTTCTGAATAATGAACATGGCAAACCCAGAAGATTGTTTAGACCTTGTCAGTGAGGTGTAGCCATATCCCTCTTTCATAATTTCACCAGATCAGATAGCAGCTTTAGAGAATTTTGCCCCCTAATTGTGGTCCAAGAAAAGATGCCTATTTTACAAATCTGCTTGCTATGTCAGTTAATAAAGGAACATTTGACAAAAAAAACTGTTGAAATTCCAAGTGTTAGCTATTCGTGTTAAAATTTGATGTTGCAAACCACCTTTACTTGTTTAAAACATACTCTTATATAACATGCTTAACCCTTTCCGGTCCTTTAAATGCTTAATTGGTGCGGCCGGTAGGTCTTATTTAATTTGCGCAACTATTTTTGAATTACACAGCTAAATAGCAAGTAACCGCTAGATGTCGCTATTTAGCTATGAAATTCAAAAGCGGCAGTCGGAATATATCAGTCATTTGAGCGCATGTGCTAAAACCCTTAGTGGATATAAATGTTCCGATGTAGAGAAATTGAAATCACGCGATTGTGCACACGATCGCGAGATTTCAATTATTGGATCGGGTCTGGGGGGCGTCCCTATAACCGTAGGAACGCCCTGCAGACCGCGATCAAATCCAGGAAGCGCAGAAGGCTTCAGGACAGCCGTTGGCTATGACGTTCTATTCAGTCATAACGGCTCTAAAGCCCAGTGTAATTATGATGGAGTATAACGGCGTTTAAAAGATAGATAATGCCTTTACTACCCATTCCCCAGCTTTGCACAACCAACACGTTTATATTAACATACTTTATAACCTTTAAACCTCTAAATTTCTGTCTGTTTCTAAGTCCCTAAAGACAGCCCCTATGATCACTTGCTTTTGTATTTTCTTTTCACATCAGGGGAAGCTAGTTCATGTGAGCCATATAGATAAGTGTGCTGACGCCTGTGGATTCTAACAACACAGCACTTATTGGCTTAAATGCAAGTCAATAGATAGTCATGTGATCAGGGGGCAGTCAAAAGATGCTTAAAAGTAATCACAGAGGTAAAAAG
The DNA here is from genome assembly GCF_027579735.1 of Bombina bombina. Lineage (NCBI taxonomy): Eukaryota > Metazoa > Chordata > Amphibia > Anura > Bombinatoridae > Bombina > Bombina bombina. The sequence goes on along the minus strand of NC_069502.1, from coordinate 903,608,106 downwards.
TATATTAATATAACCATGTTTTCTGTGCAAAACTGGGGAATGGGTAATAAAGGGATTATCTATCTTTTTTAAAACAATAAAAAAAATTGAGTTGACGGTCCCTTTTAAGAACTCACTTTAAAAAAAAAAAAAAAAGCTTACCTGGATCAGAGGACTTTGTTAGCCTTTGTCATGGGTTTTAACTACCGAATGTTCTCCAAAGGCTAACAAACATTCATAAGGACTTTGGCAATTCATAAAGATAAACAAGACTTTCTCCAGTCTCCTTTTGAAACGATACAAAATTAGATGGAACATGAACCTTCAAATAGCTGAAGGAAAGGACTCGCACTGAAGAGGATTTCATAGTAATATTAGACAATGCAGAAATGTACCTTGTTTGAAAACCTTTTGCAGTTCAAATAGTGATTTTGTGATGGGGGAAGATCCACCACCCATTATCTACCTAACATCCCATCCATACTTTGTGACCTTAAAGGGACATTAAACACTAAATACATGCTAGATAGAATGATGCATTCAAAGAAAAGATTAGTCCATGACTAACATGTAGATGTATTTTTTAAAGTTTCATTAGTTGTTTAAAAAGTGACAAAATAAGTGTAAAGTTTTAGTGTCTATAAAACACTGGGAGCTGCCATGTTGTAACTTGTGTTACCTTCTCTGCTGTGGCCAATTAGGGAACGTTATAAATAGGTCACTAGAGTGTGCAGCCAATGGCTGTGTGGAATGCAACAGTGTTCTGTACTTCCATTTCTAACAGGAACTGAAAAGCTCACAATTTCAGAATGGAATTACACGCAAAGAGGCAAAATAAATAATGAAAGTATATTGCAGAGTTGTTTTATATATACAATTTATCATTTTATATTACCATCTCAAAGTGTTTAATGTCCCTTTAACATTCCAATAGGGGTCAATAATAGAACTGCCTAGTAACTAGTGATGTTGCAAATATGAGATTTTATGATTGGTCTCTCTAGACATGTGACCTTAACAGTCCAATAGGGGTCTATTCCACACAAGCTGCACACTGCAGATTGAATAAAACATCAGGGACTCATAAAAGAGAGCAATGGATCGATGACACAACAATTTTAAAATAAAGTAAGCAAACGTACCATACATTCCACTAAGTATAAAGCAGTATCGAGGCTGGTCTCCCAATTTAGATATTTTTGAGACAGCTTTTATTTTTGCATAAAACTTAACTTTGTGGACACAACAC